>NW_019396244.1:326001-398343 GCF_000591075.1 Eurytemora carolleeae | reverse complement strand
GGGGGGGGGTTACAGGGTGATTAAGATAAAAGAAGGGTGGGTGGGTAAAGGGCTTAACGTAATGCATCATGCATCTATTCAAGGTTAACAGTAGGCTGCCAAACTACTAATCTTTTTATCATGCCTATAATGCTGTTTCCATTTACCGACAGCTTATATCAACTTAATCTTAAATTATTTAACTTTATCAAGTTTATATTAAATTTAGAAAATTTTTAAATTATAGGGTTGAAATAATCATTACATGCAATTGCTTGTAAACAGAGCAGAGAATATACATAACTATAAAAAGAACTTAGAAAGAATAAAAATCATCAAAATGATTTTTTCTCAAATACAAGGGAAGAAAGTTCCGAACCGTGATTTGGCCCAAACCTGACACTCAGTGGGCAAAGCTATTTTTTCTAAATGTTATTTCTCAGTTTAAGTCGGGAAGTAAAAAATCGTCTTCATACTTTTATTCAGCATAGTTAAGGCTACATTTGTAGAATACAAATTTTAATACTAAACCCATAGAGTAATAAAATGACTAAACCCCTACAAATAAATAAAGTCTCATCCTTTGTGGGTAACCCTGTACATTGACAGTATAATTTCCGTATATGAAGTATCATCCTTTGTGGGTAACCCTGTACATTGCCAGTATAATTTCCGTATATGAAGTCTCATCCTTTGTGGGTAACCCTGTACATTGCCAGTATAATTTCCGTATATGAAGTATCATCCTTTGTGGGTAACCCTGTACATTGCCAGTATAATTTCCGTCTATGAAGTCTCATCCTTTGTGGGTAACCCTGTACATTGACAGTATAATTTCCATCAAAAGGCTCATCCTTTGTGAATAACTCTGTACATTGACAGTATTATTTCCGTCTATGAAGTCTCATCCTTGGAGGGTAACCCTGTACATTGACAGTATAATTTCCGTCCATGAAGGCTCTTCCTTTGTGGGTAACCCTGTACATTGACAGTATAATTTCCGTCCATGAAGTGTCATCCTTTGTGAATAACCCTGTACAGTGACAGTATAATATCTGTCCATGATTGGTCATCATTTGTGAATAACTCTGTACATTGACAGTATAATTTCCGTCTATGAAATCGCATCCTTTGTGGGTAACCCTGTACTTTGACAGCATAATTTCCGTATATGAAGTCTCATCCTTTGTGGGTAACCCTGTACATTGACAGTATAATTTCCGTCCATGAAGTCTCATCCTTTGTGAATAACCCTGTACAGTGGCAGTATAATTTCCGTATATGAAGTCTCATCCTTTGTGAATAACCCTGTACATTGACAGTATAATTTCCGTCCATGAAGTCTCTTCCTTTGTGAATAACCCTGTTCAGTGACAGTATAATTTCCGTATATGAAGTCTCATCCTTTGTTAATAACCCTGTACATTGACAGTATAATTTCCGTATATGAAGTCTCATCCTTTGTGGTTAACCCTGTACATGGACAGTTTAATTTCCGTCCATGAAGGCTCATACTTTGTAGGTAACCCTGTACATTGACAGGATAATTACCGTCCATGAAGTCTCATCCTTTCAAGGTAACCCTGTTCAGGCTCTGTGGACTTCAATATATGTAAAATAATTCAACCTTGTGGAATATGAATAAATAAAATCGTTGTTTCTGTCTATATCAACCTTATATCTAGCGATGAAAAATCTGATTAAATAAAATTAATAGACTAGCCACCAAAAAAGATGAAAAAAAATATTCAAACAGCTTCTGTGTACGGCATTGCATATACATAAGTATCCATTGAACTTGATTTTGGTAAAGGTTTTGACATCGAATTAGAATCGATATCGAGCGTATTGCTATACAAAATCACAGAATTGCATTATTTCATTCAGATCGTAAATAATTCAATCAAATTCAAATTTAAACATTCAGATATCATATAAGTGTCAAATTCTATTCAATGCATTCAAATATTCATATATAGCTGATATTTCATGATATTTTTTTTGTTTATAGACAATAAACTTCAAATGACGATTTTTTTCGTCACTGTGCCACTAAGTGTCTCTCCAACGTTGAACCTTGGATGTAAATAATCATCGTTTAAAGTTTATCATATATAAAAAAATATAAATACTAGCCTTTGTAAACATTGTAAAACAAAAAACAAAAAAATCGCGGATTTCATAAAAAAAAATTGTGGAAATTCAAAATCTTAAAAATTCGAATTTTTGAAAGGCATTAAACATTAGATCATCTATAAACATTCCCTGGGGTCATGCGAGTCCCAGCAAAAAATTTTGCACCGATCGGTTCAGCCGTTTTGACTTTTATTGGATACAAACGGACTGACAAACAAACCAACTGACAAGCAATATATATGTAGACTAGGCTTTCAGGGCGCTTCTCGACCATCTTCTATTTCAATTGTGAACATTTTCTCTTTGTAAACATTGTAAAACAAAAACAAACAAAAAAGTTTGCGGATTTATTAAACGCATTTCGTGGATTTTCAAATTTTAATGGAAATTGAATTTTGTTAAAGGCTAATTTTTGAAATTTTGAATATTCAGAAACCTTCCCTGGTTCAGCCGTTTTGACGTTTATTGGATACAAACGGACAGACAAACAAACAGATAAAGCAAAGTATATATATAGATTATGAAATATTATAACTGTATACAAATGCATCGAATTGAATTCGATGATTGTAGTCTGTAATATGTGAGTGATTAATTTCTAATTTAAATGAGTTATTTACTACCTGAGTGGAACAATGCAAATCTGGGATTTTCTTTGAACGAAACACCCCGTAGGTATAAGACGTTTTTAACCATTTTCTCCATATAGACGAAATAGATAAACGTAAAATTAGTAGCGATCGATATCTAATTTAATTCGAAATAAGCTTTATACTCCCTTTCAATTTTCGTGAACACACCCTTTAAGCTTAGGTTCCACAAAATTCTGAGAAGCATTACAATTTTTTAAACAGCTGAACTAAATTGTATGAAGTTTTCAGAGGGAGGCCATGGGATCCCCAGGATGTGACGTTGACAAACAAAAATTATCAACCCCGGGCACTGCAAAAATTATGATCTTATACCAAGTGCGGGTAAACCGCGAGAGTAGATATGAGTAACCTGGGCAACGACGGGTGAATCAGTTAGTATGACATGAAAAACATGTTTGGTTTCGTACAACTGAAGAAGACGACAAATCATGATGTGTGTGTGTGACACATTGTTTGTATAACATACGAATAATGCAGTTGTCAGTTCAATTAAACATTAGATTGATCGATTCTCAATCTTTCTGATTTATCTGCAGGTCCTCACAACGGTGATGCATCTAGTTATAGTATGGATGCATATTGCATATAGATTATAGAATCATGGGTCTTCAGTCCTGGATCAAGAAAAAACTTAAGGGGACTGGAAACCACATAAATTTCCCTGAAGGGATGGTTCAGTTGGTGTAATGTCCCGTGGTACCTTATGTAGTCTATGTGTGTCATAGATTAATAGCAATACAGATTTAGGGGGTTTTCGTTAACAATAACCCTAAGGGAGAAGTCCAAAGGAGTTACCCGCATGCCGCATTGGGGGGTGGGGGCCGATAACCCTGTGTACCCCCTTAGACATGCTCCCCCTAAGCCACAACCCAAGAGGCGCGATTACGCGCGACAAAGATCTAACCCTCCCAATCTTAACCTCTGGATAAGACAGAGAGAGCAGCAGGCTCGTAACTCCATTGGGCCTCAGGGTTATTGGGAACGAAAAACCCCTAAATCTTAAAAAGACGACATCTAGTGTTTTATATGTATTGTTGCTTATGTTAGCTCCATATATAAGGTGGCATGTTATTTTCACAACGACGCACACTTAAAACCTTTCTAATTGATTATTTGGAAGACAGTTGACTAAAGGAGTTACGCACGCTTGCCGCGTTGAATTACAAGAAAGAAATAGATTAATATATATATTAGAGTTAGGTTAGGCTTAGACACTTTTCGGACCGAGCGCTGCGGCTACGACAGGCTACGGGGGCCAAGCGCTGCGGCTTGGACAGGCTAGAGGCCGAGCGCCGCGGTTAGAACAAGCTATGGAGCCGTACGCTGCCGCGACTACAAGTGTAATTAGATAAAGCTGAATTAACTCTGTGCAGAGTCGTCTCTGGTGTCTAATTCTATGCGGAACACCCTGTTTAATAAATGTTGACAACCCAGCAACATTAAGGCCATCTCAGAATACAAAACATTAGATTTACGTAAACAATTCTTTTGTTCGAGTTACAATATAGGATTAAAGGGTTTTGTTCTAGGATTAGGCGGTTTAGAAGAGATTTAGGATTAAGATTGAATAAAAGAACTTTATTCTCAGAAGAATATGATTATGGTTTATACTTTATATTTATATAAATAAAGTATTCATAAAACATAAGACTGCAGTGGAAGCAAAAAGTCTATTAACCAAACTCTTCAAATATAAAGATGGGAAATGTTTTTACTTTGTTTCAAACAAACATGGAGATTTAAATATATTTGTTCAATATTTTATGTTTTAAAGTATGGTTTTTGTTTTAAATCCTGCAAAATTATTAAGCTACAACATATTATATAAGGCCCCAAAAAACGATCTTGTTTTTAAAGTTGTTAAAAACTGTTAAAACACGAGCTTTTCTATACAGTTAAACCCTAAATGAGCCATACATCGAAAGACTTTTATCAAATGTCGTCTTGACAATTTTTCAATGGGTTTTATACTATTTTACGTAAATCTCAGTATTTGCGAAAATAAATAAATATGCAGGAATAGTTTTAAAGAACTCCATATAATCATTAAAATAAAAAGTAAAAGTAAAAAGTAAAAAACTAAATATCTACAACATTCCATTATCAGAAAGTGAAGAGTACGGCATTTGATGAATTCTTTCGATGTATGGATTATTTAGGGTTTAACTGTAGTTACAGCAACGTTGACATCATTTTAGACCCGTTTATGCAGTTTTTTTATGCTAAATTATCCTGTATTCTTGGACCTTAGTCTTGACCATTTACTTTTTTATTTTCAAATCTACCAGAGTTATTAATAAAGAATTTAGTTCAGATTTTAAACAATTAAACAATACCATTGTTTAATTGTTTAATTGTTTCAGCAAGCAGATTTGTGTGGAGTTTTCGCCACAAACTCTGTTTTCTAATTCCTATATCTTTCCAATTTGATGTCGTAGACATTAGTTATTTTAAGCTACACATTTTGATTGAACACTTTAGTAAAGAAAATAAAACAAACCTATTTTTTTAATCCCTCAACGCCCTTCTTTCTTCTCAACAAAGAAAAATCTTTTCTCTTCTGTAGTTTTAGAATAAATAATTTTAAAAACATTTACTTTTCTTACATTATGTCAAAGGAATTGAGTCTTTGTCACTAACTCTGATTTTCTAATCCCAAAATTTTAAAACCCAATGTCGTAGACCTTAAATATTTCAAACTATGAATTCGGTTAGATAAGATAATCTAAGTTTTAAATATCAAAGGTTTACACCATCAGGTTGCAAGGATATAAGGATTAGAAAATTTGAGTTTGTGGCAAAGTCTCCATTCCTGAAACCTCATTATAAAGGAATAAATCGTTTTTTCTCCGGCCACAGTTATCTTTGAAAAGAAAGACAAATACCAACGATCAGCTAAGGTATTTAGTTTACCCTGAAAATACCCAAATAAGTGAACCTTTAAATTAAAATCTTCCGCTGTACAATTCACATTAGCGCTATCTATACATAATATATATATACTTTGCCTGTCTGTTTGTATCCAATAAACGTTAAAATGGCTAAACTAAAAGGGCCGCAGGGAAGGTTATTATAGACGATCAAAATTTCAAAAATTTGCCTTCAACAAAATTCGATTTTATTTATCTAATATAATCTACTCTAATCTAATAATTTATTTTTCCGCTGAAAATAAGACAGATTGAGCAACAAAACTAAACATATGATTTCTATTGATTCTCAACGGAAGGAGAGCAGCCATAGTAGGGCTGTTTTCAGGTTGGTCTCCTGGCAGTTTACCGTGATGTTAATTAGAACTGAACTGATGTGATACGTCGTGGGACTGGGTTTGGAGAAGACGGAGGAACAGGGTTGATTTGCTCAATTAACGTGATATAAATTTGGTTCTTGATTTGAGACAGTAGGCAGAAAACAGAAACAGAGGCGCCAGGAACTATTGCATTCCTAATTATTTTGCGCTGCAAAAAAAATTAGCAAAAGTTGAAGGTCCACCCATTAACAATACCTTTTCCAAAAAAAAGCAATGCCAGAACACTGATTTTTATAAGAAGGATTTAAAAAACGCAAGTTGCTTGACTTAAAATCCATTGACATAGAGAAAAAATTACGAGTATACAGTTAAAAATGACGATCAACTAGAGCAGGACCAGCAAAATAGTTTGTTGCAAATAAAATTTTCACTCTTTGACAGTAAATGATTTTTAAGTGTAGATTTAAAAGAAAGTTTATTAGTAATACTTGATATTTCAGGATTATTTAGAGCTAAACTTTTGAAAATCCACGACTTTTTTTTTGATAAAATCCGCGCACTTTTGTTAGGGCGCGAATCGACCGCCTTTTATCATACAACTATCTGCCACCATGAATAGTTTGGTTCATCTTAACCCAATAATAAAAAAGAATTTAATTCTTATCCACCAAAATAATATTATTTTTAAGTAGATTTATGCAAATTCTTTGAAATGAGTTCGCTAAAACAATATTAGATAGAGACCGGAGGAACTTTTACGAGAGGTTTCTTTAGAATATATATTTTTTACATTAACATCTACAATAAAACAATCATTATATATTTTTTTTTTTTAATTACAGTACGTAACGTATATAGTACAATAGTTAATAAATGACATCAATATGACTAAAAGTAAAATGTCACAAAATTAGTGATATAATTAGAAAGTAAGAATTTTTCACAGTGTATATTAGAAATAAATGATGGTTTTTATATCTACTTTATATATATTTCTATATGATATATTTCTATGAGAAGACTATAATATATTCCTTTAAGATTATGCACAACAAAACACATATATATATTATATATTTGAACAAATTAACAATAATTTACATCTATATGAAGTATAAAGCGCAATTCCCCTCAGTTTCAAAGCTAATTTTGCCTTTGAAACAATAGTGATTTAATAAAGGGTTCAAGCATTGATTTACAGAGGAAGAATTAATAAATTTAATTGTTTAATAATTACTTCAAGATATGAAAAGCTGAATAAATAATGTAAATTTTGAATTAAATCTAAGTTGGATTTGTTGTGTTTATCGGGATCAATTTCTCTTCGATATCCCGTGCTACGTGGCCAAACTCCAAATCCTATATCCTAAAAGTGACCATGTTTGATATCGAGATCAAGCATTGCAGATTAAGTATACTCCACACGAAAAAAACTCTTTGAGTCGTAAATTTTTATATAAAACAATGCAAACTTTTTTTTAAATTGTTCGTTATTTAGAGACATATTTTTGCATGAAGTTTTCTTTGATTAATGAAAAAAAAACAGTTTTAGGCTTTTTCCCAAGGGGATAAAATGAATAATATTACTTGGTCTAAAATCTTGATACATGTGACCCAAAAACTTTGAAATAGGAGTAATCTTAAGTGTATTTGGTCTTGTTATCAAGCTATACTTAGTTTTACCAATAGCTTAACATCAACTAATTAAGTGAAATTGGTTCAACGCACTTGCACAATACCTGTATTTCATGCTCAATGGACTTGATTCTTACAGTCGTCAACCTTATTCCACAATTGTTTGGTTCCCACTAAAGATCGACCAAATCGTTTTCGAAAAAAAATAGAAAAAATATTTGAATAAAGAAAGAAAGAAAAGATATTTTTGAATGATAAATAGCTAGGTATAGAGTTTACTACTGTATGTTTGGTCTAGACATAAATCAATTATAATAAAACTTATACATACAATACATTTAAGACATATACTGTATAATAAATTATCATATTCAATTATTTGCAGTTGTTAGAAATATAAATAAGATTATTTCTTTATTATGGATTTACTCTCATTTTCTTCTTTAAATATTTATACATGTTTTTTAAGAGAAAATGGTTTTTATTTTAGTTATGAATTATGATTACGTTTTCCTGGTCTAATTTTAAAGGGTTAATTTCAACAGTTATTTAATTTTCGACTAACATATAACAGATTACTTTCTAGGAATAACAATTAACATTCAGTTTGAGGGATACATACACTGTTTGAAAACGATTTATATGTCACATAAGATTTGTACAACGTTTTTGTTCTTGCAATATAGATTCTTTGGTTAAGTTTTGATATGATCGAGGCAAAAAGTGTTTTTAGATTTTAAAAAAAATTGATTTTAAATATTTTTTTGGTTTGTCAGTCTTATCAGCAAAATTAGTAGAGTTTATTTAACTAAATTTCAAGTATTTAAAAATATTGTTTCTATAGCTTTTAATTATTTTCTACATTACACCTCATATTTTTCAAAAATAAGATAAAACTTTGTTCTAAGCAGTCTAAACCTTTTTTATTTTTATTAAAGGGAGTGTAGGCGTAATTGCAATTGACCGTCCATTTGTAGAATGGTGTGTACGATTCACACCAGTACCCTTTAAATTAACCCTGAACTAACCAGGGCGATTCAGTTTCTTCTATTTAAAATCAGTCACATGGTGGTCCATAATTCTACAATCTTTAAACTTACGATTTTGTCATTTTATACTTTTTCGTTAAAAACGCGTATGCCGACAAAAAAGTGAAAATAGAAAAATGGAAACCTTATTCTACTTTTCGCAGAGAGGATCACTTAAAGTAACTCTTACAGTCCCTTCAACCTAGTATTTAACAGGTTCTAAAGGTATAAAATAAAAAATTAAATGTTTTCATAGTTTTGGTGTGTTCAGTTAGATTAGCAAGCATCTTCTTTTTCCTCGATAACAGTTTCAAATCTTGCATCATAACTCATCTTTCGAGAGAATCTATCTCTTGAGATTCTGAAAATAAGTGTTTAAAGATTTAAAGGTGTTTTTTTATTTAGAAAATCAAAAGAAATATTGCTATAAAATTTTACCAGCATTGAGTTTAATGACAACTTAACTCCTTTCAAAAATTGTTAAGTTATCAATCATAAAGTTTTACAAAAGTTGTATTAAACTTTGTAGATTATTAATATATTCAGAGATACTCTCAACCTCGTTAGCGCAAACTTCGGGTGTTAACAACAACAAAAAGCTTAAAATGTTCGAGCTTTTAAAAATGGTAAAAAACATGAATAATACAGTGAGAACCAGAAAACTCTGACGACTTTTAGACTCAAGTTATGACTTTAAAAAGTCCAACATGCATGGAACACAGTAGTTGTGCAGTGTAAACAGACCCATTTTACTTAGTGGTTTAAAAAGAATCTAGTAAAACTAATTTCTTTGTAACATCATCAATAAGACTTAAGTATTGCTATAAAGTCGTCTTCCTATTTCAGAGTTTTCTGTTTATCACTTTAATACCTGGAAAGTTCAAGATCCATGGAACCACTTCTTTCCCCCTGCCTGCACAAGAAACTGGGTTTAGACAAATAAAGGATAATGGGCCCCATTGTCCTGTTTCGCCCATGTAACATAATTAGGCCTAACACTATCTATTTATTTTCTAATATTACTATTATAATTATTATTATTGTTATTATTATTATTATTATTATTATTATTATTATTATTATTATTATTATTATTAATATTATTATTATCACTATTATCATTATATATTAATCTTTCTATTCTGGTTTTATCTGCTTTATTTGTAATATACTGGTTAAAATGCTTTTTTAATCTGGTTATAATCTGGATTAAAATGGTTTAATTTAGGTCTGGTTTAATCTGATAAATCTTGTTTTTTTGGGTTTCTTTTATTTTATGTTGTGTAATCGGATTACATCTGGTTTAATCTGGTTTCATCGGGTTTATCCTGGTTTTATCTGGTTTGTTCTAGGTTTATCTTGTTTTATCTGGGGTTAGCTGGTTTTATGTTGGTTAAGGTAATCTGGTTAAATCTGGTTTTAACAGATTTAATCCGGATTTATCTTTTTCCTTTAACCTTTTTTCTGGTTTATCATCATTATTATGTTTAAAATGTACACTGTACACTGTGTATAGTGTACACCCATTTATTTACAGTTCTCAATTCTAGTGCTTTGTAATAGTTGAATAAAAATAAAAATAAAATATTTGGAATCCTTTTTCTCAAAGGGGTTTGGGTTATTATAGATTAGATCCATAATTAAACCTTAAATTAAAGATGATAAATTATATTTATTATTCCTTCATAATTATTCATGGTCTATTAGTCTAGTCTGCATAAACTAGGAAAAAAACTAAGCTTGTATAAATCATAAATCAACGTAAAATGTAAAATTGAAGAGTGTACGAAACTACAGGGTGGGAAATTTTTTATTTTATAATTTTATTACTATAACTTTTTAACCCTTTTCCGCCTAGGGGGGGGGGGGCTGGAACCATAGAGAATAGAATGTATATAGAGGGGAATTTACTAGAAAAAAGTGTAAAACGGCCATTTTGTTGTACTGTTTCCATACTGCAGGTGTACTTCACATATTTATGCTATATAACCTTTTGGGCCCTGAAATATCATTTTATAGAAAATCTAAAATTATTGTTGAAAGAAAACCAAATTATGAAATAGGCTGGTTTCATAATTGACCAATGATCATTTCACATAGAATCTATGCCTTCCACTTTACAAACGATGATTTTCCGTTATAACTATAAATCAAATGATGTTTTTTATTCACCTAATACATTATAAAGTTTATTTAACAGTTTAAAAAATTCGAAATTGAAATGAATAGTCTAGGGAACATACTGTATTAATGTACTCTACTGCATATAATTTGTGAACATTTACATGATTTGTACACTTTGAACTCCCTTTCAGGCTGAAAGGGACTGAAAAAATTCATACCGAGAGATTTTTTAAATTCCCTCTAATATATATTCTATTCTCTATGGCTGGAACCCCCCCCCCCCCTGACGTTTTTTGGAAAACATAAAATAATTATCTGAGGCTGTATTTGACATTTTTAACTAAGACATGCCCCTTACTTTATGTTTAAAGCGGGGCTTTTATACCTGAATGCTTTATTTTTACCTTTGTCAGACTTAAACAAAAGGAAGCAGATTGCACAATTTTTGCGTAGAGTTTTGCACAAATGTTTTTAAAGAGAATTTGCACATTTACAGTTTTCCTTTAATTCAAGGGTAAAGTTTTTAAGAAATATTTATAGTTCCCCGGCCCCCCCCCCCTTCCCTCCGATTTTGAAAACTTTTTACTAATATATTATTTTACTCGTAAAGTTTTACATTCGTGGTTCAGTTACATTAAAACTACCTTTTCAAGTTTTAAAAGGAAATTTTCCATTTTACTAATTTGACTTTGTCATAAAAAAACAATTGCATAATGTTAACAAATATTTGAGTTAATTTTATCAAATTAAAGTCTTACCTGGATCCGCCCAATATATCGTGACTAGCTCGTCGGGACTAAATTAGATAGAAAGATATATAAATATAATAAACAAATGATAAATAGATAGAGACATAAATGAATAGAGAAATACCTAGTAAGATAGAAAGATAAATAATTAGATAGATAGATAGATAGATAGATAGATAAATAAATTAATAAATAGATTGATAGATAGATAGATAGATAAATAGATAAATTAATAAATAGATTGATAGATAGATAAATTATAGACAGATTTTAGATAAAGACATTTATTCTTTTATTTCGGTTACTATACACATAAAAGGTGGTATTTAGTAAAAAATTGTTGCTAATCAACTCAATTAATTCTTAAACCTTCATGCGGATATTTAGTACGATACCAACGTGATCAAATAAGTAAATAGTCCCTTTTACAGGGTCTGTATATTCTCTAGTGTAAAAGAGGGAATATCGGGATTAAAGAATTCCAATTTTCTTTCTTTGCACATTGAAATTAGATTCCATTACACCTAGTTTATTGTAATTGCCTGAGTCAAGTACTCCTACAGTAGTGACCTGAATTTAAAGATTGGCCTGGCTAGCCTGATGTGCACTGAACTCGTTTCTAGATTGGAATGGCTTGCAATGGACAGAACTATTTTCTAAATTGGACTGGGTTGCCATTGGCTGAACCAGCTCTAGCCTGGCGTGCACTGAACCAGTTTCATGATTGAACTGGATATCCTGGTGTACACTGAACCAGTTTGTTTTTAATCTTCCTGACAGAAAAAAATCTCAAGAACTGTCGTTCATCTCAGGCCGAAATTTTTTTTCAAAAAATGTGGAACTAACATCTCATTTTTTTACTCTACAGAGGTTTGGTCCTGGTTTGCATTGAACCAGTTTCATGATTGACCTGGATATCCTTGTGTGCACTAAACCAGTTTCTAGATTGACCTGTTAGCCTGCCAGGCACTAAATCCAGTTTCTAGATTGACCTGGCTATCCTGTAGTGCACTGAATCCTTTTTCTAGATTGACCTGGATATCCTTGTGTGCACTAAACCAGTTTCTAGATTGACCTGGCTATCCTGTCGTGCACTAAATCCAGTTTCTAGATTGACCTGGCTATCCTGTCGTGCACTGAATCCAGTTTCTAGATTGACCTGGCTATCCTGGCGTGCACTAATACAGTTTCTAGAGTGACCTGGCTATCCTGTCGTGCACTGAAACAGTTTCTAGATTGACCTGGCTATCCTGGCGTGCAGTAAAACAGTTTCTAGTAGATTGACCTGGCTATCCTGGTGTGCACTAAAACAGTTTCTAGATTGGCCTGGCTATCCTGTCGTGCACTGAAACAGTTTCTAGATTGACCTGGCTTTCCTGGCGTGCAGTATAAAACAGTTTCTAGATTGGCTTGGTTACCCTAGTGTGAACTGAACTGGTTTCTAGATTGGCCTGATTAGTCTGGCGTGCACTAAACCAGTTCCTAGATTGCCCTGTCTAGCCTGCAAGAAACTTAACTGGTTTCTATATATGCCAGGTTTTCTGTCGTTTTCTAAATCGGTTTCATGTGCTAAACCAGTTTTTAGATTGGCCTGGCTACCCTGCTGTGCACTGTTTATTGGTTCATCCAATTGTGCTGTACCGATAAGCAAAGTTTTAAGGTCCATCTTTAAAAACGTTTTTTTACTTGAAGGAGGTTTAACAATTTAAGAATTGTTTGCTCGATAAGTTTATTTTTATTACATTATGCAAAATGTTTACTCTGACCATAAATATCCACCAGAACGATTTTTCACAACTTGTAAAATTGTTTTTAAATTGGTCAGGCTTGAATCTCAGCCAAACTACAGATGCACTTTGGTTGTATTTGCCTTCCAACAGACTCGCTTGGGATAGAAAGTGCGGTGGCTGTATTAACCGCCCTACGTCTAATACAAACTATGGCTTTTTACAAATGAGTTGCGTGCTCACAATCGTTTTGATTAATTTCATTTGTAGGAGAAAACAAATTATTTAATGTATTAGAATCAAACTAAAAGAAAATATAATTTTATTCAGTGTTGATCATCTCAGACTCTTTTAGAGCTCCTATACAGACAAATACTATAAAACTATCCCTAGCTGCACTACTATTGGAATATTGTGTTTAAACATCAAGGTCCAGAAATAGAACTAAACCTATAATCTCTAAAACTTTATTGTTATATTATTAAAAACCTTTATCGCTTTGTAATGTCCCTGTACAGCAGTAATAATCGTTTAATAGTTTTATTTTAGCATTCTGCAGGGTGTCCCAATAAACATGGGAATTCAGTGACGAATTCGATTTCGTCTTTTTAAATAATTCTTTGATTTAGTATAGTGATACCTACTTTAATCTGTAAGAGTTTCGTCTGCTATGTTTACATTTTATTTTTTATGTTTTGACTGCATACGGTTTTACTTAGTAAAACAAGAAAATTACAGTATACAAACAGAGTAAACTTGTCCGTCTTCACTGTTCATCTTGCGGAGACATTATAGACACATCTTTACAGCCTTTTACCCTTTTCATAAAATAAACTATAGCAGACATATAATATCATGGCTTATGAAATTAGGTATTACAATATTAATTTATAACAAAAACGATATCGAATTCCTCACTGAATTCCCATGTTTTTTGGTACACCCTGTAACAAACTGCAGTGTTCGGACTGTTCAACAAAAGCATTAATATTTGTTTCATATGGTTCGGTGTTTTCTTTAATATTTGTAGAAATGGAAATTTTAGGTGGAAACGTTTTACATATACTGCAGTAGGTTTAATCAGGATCCTTCAACCTCAGAATCCTTCAACCTTAGGATCCTTCAACCTCAGGAACTTTCAACCTAGGGATCCTTCAATACCAGGATCCTTCAACTTTCTAGGATCCTTGAACCTCAGGATCCTTCAACCCCAGGATACTTCAACCTCAGGTTCCTTCAATCACAGGATCCTTCAACCTCAGGTTCCTTCAACCTCAGGATCCTTCAACCTTAGGATCCTTCAACCTCAGGAACTTTCAACCTAGGGATACTTCAATCCCAGGATCCTTCAACCTTAGGATCCTTCAACCTCAGGTTCCTTCAAACCCAGGATCCTTCAACCACAGGATCCTTCAACCTCAGGTTCCTTCAACCTCAGGATCCTTCAACCTTAGGATCCTTCAACCTCAGGTTCCTTCAACCTCAGGATCTTTCAACCTCAGGTTCCTTCAACCCCAGGATCCTTNTCACTACAAGATGAGAATCATATATCCATCCTATCACTACAAGTGGAGAATCATATATCCATCCTATCACTAGAAGTGGAGAATCATATATCCATCCTATCACTACAAGTGGAGAATCATGAATCTGAATATCCAAGTACTGCAGATGGAGAATCATATATCCATCCTATCACTACAAGTGGAGAATCATGAATCTTAATATCCAAGTACTGCAGATGGAGAATCATTGATCTATCCTATCACTACAAGTGGAGAATCATGAATCTGAATATCCAAGTACTGCAGATGGAGAATCATATATCCATCCTATCACTACAAGTGGAGAATCATGAATCTTAATATCCAGGTACTGCATCATTGATACCATCCTATCTCAGAAAGAGAATAAATCACTTGGGCCGATTTCAATTAAAAATAATATTTATAATTAAAATAATAATTCTAATAATTTCTCTCAATACTAAAGGGACTGTAAGGGTAATTTCAAGTGACTCTTCATACAAAGATGACAATTCCTAATTCACAAAAGTACCCTCCAAGCTTTATCTGATAAAGATGTCGATGGTACTAATGTGAATCGGTCATTTCTCTCTTTAAATGGAGGGTCAGTTGAAATTACGCTTACAGTCCCTTTAACATTGATAATTCCGAAGGGACAAGTTTTATTAGATATCTATATATACATGAATTGGGTACTTTTGGCATATATTCTAAGTATTCTATCATATCTGATCTATCTTATATATCTTATAAACCTGAGAAAATATCTGACTGATTATCAAAAAATATATTATCTTATGATGCAATTAGGTTTTCAACTTAATTTGTTTGAAATATTCTTTTAATAGTTACTTTCTAAAATTTCTAGTTCGCCTACCCGAAGAAAGAAATTTCTAGCTTGCCTACTCGAAGATAGAAATTTCTAATTCGCCTACCCGAAAACAGAAATTTCTAGTTTGCCTACTCGAACAAAGAAATTTCTAATTCGCCTACCCGAAAACAGAAATTTCTAGGCTGCCTACCCGAAGAAATAAATTTCTAGTTTGCCTACTCGAAGAAAGAAATTTCTAATTCGCCTACCCGAAAAAAGAAATTTCTAGTTTGCCTTCCCGAAGAAAGAAATTTCTATTTTGCCTACCCAAAGAAAGAAATTTCTAGTTTGCCTACCCGAAGAAAGAAATTTCTAGGTTGCCCACTCACAGAAAGAAATTTCTAATTTGCCTACTCGAACAAAGAAATTTCTAGGTTGCCTACCCGAAGAAAGAAATTTCTAGGTTGCCTGCCCGAAAAAAGAAATTTCTAGGTTGCCAACTCAAAGAAAGAAATTTCTAGGTTGCCTACTCGAAGAAAGAAACTGATTACTTGCCACAAACTCTGATTTTCTAATCCCTTTATCTTAGCAACCTGATGGTGTCAACTTTTGAAAATTCTAATTTGGACAATTTTAACTATAGCAGAAATCTGCAGAAATCTGCGATATCATGTTTCACAGATACAAGGATAAGAAAACCTGTGAGAAATGTGTTTTTAAAAACGACAAACATTAGTTTGGTATTCTTTAAAACTTTATCGGGCAAGGTTAGGAAAACTTCCCATATTCCCCTATATTCAGAAAACAAAGGGTTACTCCTTGACAGCGCAGTTTAAACATGATGAAGGGGGGTATTGGGGGAGGGAGGGTAGTAAAAACAAATAGAAGAAAATTACCCCGGTATTGAGGAGAGTAGTTGTTGATGTCTGTGTAACCCAGGCTGGTATCTTGGTGCGGTCAACTTCTTTGTTCCCACCACAGAACGTGTTCTTAAAAGCTTCTCTGTACTTTGCGCTCATTAGGTTGTACAGCAGGGGGTTCAGTGTAGAGGATAAGAAGTACAGACATCCTTAATATAACATTGTACAGCAGGGGGTTCAGTGTAGAGGATAAGAAGTACAGACATCCTTAATATAACATTGTACAGCAGGGGGTTCAGTGTAGAGGATAAGAAGAGACAAGATTGGTTTTATCACATTATATTGTTGTGCACAGTGTGTAAGTGACGTATTATCTCACCACCGAATTCTGGAAAATGCATTATTATATTTTCCATTGTAAGGTTTGTATTATAAGAACATAAAAATATATTTTCAGATTATAGATATTTTTACGTGCAAACGGAAATTAACGGATATTTGATCGCTAAAAGTATAATATAACTACCTTGAGACCTTGAGATCACATTAAAACACTGGTTTCGGATCTTTTTTGAGATTATTTGAAAGTGTAATTTTAATTGACCCTCTATGCGAAGATGGCAATGTTCGATTTACCCTTGAAACCTTAAGCTTATCAAAAATATGAAAGATACCGTCGTTTTTTTTACTAGCAAAGTGTTAATTTTTGTGAGTTTCTTAATTGATTTTTATAAGCAAGAAATGCGTAAGTCGCTTTTGCAGAGAAACCGCAATTGAAAATAAACCGTTTAAAGTAACAAAAACATTGATATCTAATTTATACTTGATCAGACAAAGCATTCAAGGGTACTATAAATCAGGCATTGTCATCTTTGCATGGAGGGTCACTTGAAATTACGCTTACAGTCCCTTTAAGGTCGATAATTTAAACTTAAAGAATAAAACCAGGTATTTTATTTCTATACATTTCCAATTTATATAGCACTTTGCAATCCATTAATTTTGGAAAATGGATTTTGTCCCACGCTCCCCCCCCCCTTCCATCCTGTGTAATTTTATTACTGCACCAAAATAATATTCTCTTTTACACATTCTGCACTGGGCACAGTGCACATTCAGGAGAACAAACTTGATCAAATAACTATGAAACTAATCTTTCCTTCTAATTAAGATTAGAAACTTGATAAATGATGATTTGAAGGTAATTATAATAAAAAGAATAACATATAAGAAGGCTAAAAAAGAATAGAGGAAAAGCGACATGAGAAAGAAGGGT
Organism: Eurytemora carolleeae; assembly: GCF_000591075.1. Lineage (NCBI taxonomy): Eukaryota > Metazoa > Arthropoda > Copepoda > Calanoida > Temoridae > Eurytemora > Eurytemora carolleeae. The sequence continues at coordinate 380,589 of NW_019396244.1, read as the reverse complement.
GAACGGATGGGTAATCCTGAATAAATAAATGAGATCGGAGCTAAATAGACATTATTCTATTTCTATATCATGGAATGTATTTGTCCCAAAATAATAATATTTTCTAATATTGTATTCACTAATAATATATACAATGCATTATGTTTATTGCAAGCAGTAAAGCTGCATAACTTCTTTTGACTTCTACTTAGGGTTATTGGGAGCGAAAAACCTCTAAATCTTGAAAAGACGACATCTAGTGTTCTATCTGTGTTGTTCTTAATCTATGGAAATAATCTTTTCATAGTTAGCCAAAGCTTTTTAGGAGTTTTGAAGTTTTGAAATTTTGAAGTTTTCCAGTTTTGAAGTTTTCCAGTTAGAAGTTTTCAAGTGTTGAGGTATTGAAGTTTTGAAGTGTTAAAGTGTTGAAGTATTGAAGTTTTGAAGTTGTCAATAAAATAAGATTAATAATTTATGTCTGGTTCAGTGGCTAAAGTTTCCGGAAATTCCTTAAGGACTTTAAAAATTCGATTCGTCCCTAGTCCAATTGGTGCTAACTATTTTCTGGAATTCGGCGAGACGAAACTCTATCATTTAACCTCAAATTATTTTTAGAAAACTTTAGCATTAGGTAAGTTAAAGAGTTGCAATAAGTGATTGTGCAATGATATTTTTTTTGAAAAAGAAAATGCGCAAAATCTATTTTTCTGAACTGACACTGTACTGCTTGTTTTTTTCTTTCGATGTAGAAATACCACGTGCATTCTGCGTTGAATTACAAGCCTGTTCTACGCCGCATGCGCGTAACACCTTTTGACCTTAAAATTATCTAAAATTCTATCAAAATGTTCATTACTTCGGATTGCTTTTGGTTATTCTATACTTTTTTTCTGAAAAAGCTGAGAACTTTTGTGTAGAATTTAACTTAATCTTGAAAGCTTGATCTTGATATCCATCATGGGTACTTTTAAATGCGAGATTGATGGAGATCAAGGCTTGATCCCTTCCTTACTGATATCACTGAATAAGATGGAGATCAAGGCTTGATCCCGAGATTTACAACATAAAAGTTTTGAATTCGATATTTAATATAATTTCAGATAATTTTTAATCATTTTAAAAAGTCTTACTGTCATTTATTTGTGTCCAAATATTTTCTAAAAGGTTGTGAAATGCGTTCAAATTCTAACTAAATGTTTGTAAAATATTTTCAAATTCTAACTAAATGTTTTGTTATTTTTAATCCTTCCAGTCATTATCGATATTTCTAACAAAGATTTATTGTTCATACAAAGAATACCTTTACAAATATATTAAGAAGAATTATTTTTGAAAAAATCTCAGATTTGAATCTAACATAATATATTTTTCTTTAATCCAACCTGAACATGAAATGGAGCCCAGGAGAAGAAGAAAATAACAACGACCGAAACTAAACAAAATATCTATTATATTAAAAAAGAATAATCAACCTAAACGAAAACATCGCATTAAAAATAATATTTTTCAGCCAGATAAATTATATTTAAATAATATTTTTTTATTTAGCCATTACGTTTTCAGAGGTTCTGCAGTTTTTAATACTTTCGCAATGTTTTTTTTGTCTACACAATCTTTGAATTTTTTACAGTGTGTTTACAACTTTCAGCAATGTTTTTTTTGGTTTTAGGTACCCAGCAAAAAAACCGGAATGATTTTCATAATCGTCTAGGCTTTAGGAATACCATAAAAGATTTTGTGATTTGTAAGTAACTGATAATCTATCTCTAAAAAAAAGTCCAAAGTGAAAATTAAAATTATAAATCCAAAGCGAAGTTTACAATAAAAAACGATTATTCCGCTTTCCTATGTTACCAAGTAATTAATTCCCAAATGTACATTTTCCCAAAGGTGATGTTCCCAAAGATCAGCTGAGTGAGACTGGACAAGGAATATTTTGGTTAGATATAAACATGTTCTGGACTGTACGCTAAGAGGCCGAGTGCTGGGGCTCGGATAATCGGGAAAGTGCAACTTTAGAGCATGTAAAAATAGGAAAAGGTGTTATAAATACTATTTGAAAACTTACAAAGCATCCGTATGATCTGCTGTCTATGATCTGTAGGAGCACCTGTTGAATGCCGGTGGACAGACCGACGTAGTTCAGCTCTATATGTATCATACTTTAGGATTGGGAGGGGGGCTATAGTTCTTAATTTCAGGGGGTCCCACCAAACACTACATGACCTTAAGGTCGTCGTTGATGTTTGAAATAATTTGCGGTATTGATTCCCAAAACACTAAGAATTTCGTTCAGATTTCAATTTTCTTTAAAAAACCAAAACTGTCGAAATCTGAATGAAAGTCTTCATATCTCCAGTAATTTTGAAAGCACAAAAGAGGCAGACCACATTTTGAAAATGTCAGGACTATGGTGTTTTGTAATTATTAATTCAATGCTAGGAGTGAATGCCGTAATTTATTTCAAAGATCAAAGACGACTTTCAAGTCAACTCTCTTAACGGTCATGTTTCGTGGGACACACTGTATAATCTAAATAAAAAATTTCAAAGGATTGGGAATAGCTATTTATAAAGTGCATTGTTTCTTTTTAATGTTTGAGATTTAAAATTCTAAAGTTTTTAAACGAAGTGCAGTTTTTTCTGAAATATAAACCAAAAACAAACAGAAATAATTAAAAATAAGAGTTAAAAACATATAGTCCTAAATAATAACAAAAGGTGGTTGGATTTTTATAAAATATATTAATGGAATTGAGTCTTTGCAACAAACCCTGATTTTCAATCACAATATCTTTGGAACCAAATGTTGTAGACCTTAGATATTTCAAACTATGAATTCTGTTAAATCAAATAATCAGAGTTTGAAATATCAAAGGTTTACAACAATGGGTTCTAAAGATATTTGGGTTTAAATATTTGATTTTGTTACAATTTAATTAAAATCAAGCAATAATTCAAAATTTTATCGGAGAAAACTTGAGAACTGTTTCAATTTTGGATTTAGGCCTTTTACCAAAAATTGCCCCACAGTTTAATCCTTCATAATATATTTAGGTTTTCAAAAAAAAGGTTTGAGAAAAAATATATTTGTATGAAAAAGATGTGAAGGGTTCTTGGATAACAGATTGACTGGAAAATGTGCAAATAATATTTTAACCTTAATAAAAAATGGCTGAACAGAAACCTCTTCAAATATCAAGAGAAAATTCTCATTATTTTACTTCTGTAAACTATATTCAAGCAAAAATATAAATCTAACGTTCGCAAATCTTTTGCAAATATCCGTTTATAATATATGCAAATCTAAATATTTAGATACTCATGGTTTGTTTTATATTGATTAAACTGAGAATTTGTTTTTTACTGGAACCATTTTACTGGAACCATTTTACTGGAACCATTTTACTGGAACCATTTAACTGAAACCATTTTACTGGAACCATTTTACTGGAACCATTTTACTGGAACCATTTTACTGGAACCATTTTACTCGAACCATTTTACTGGAACCATGCAACACAAAGCTCTAATTTAGGAGCCTGGAAACAATCCTGCAAAATAATCTTAGAAACGAATTTTCATAAATTGAAAAACAAGCTGACCACTTGCTACAAACAAGCTGACCACTTTCTACAAACAAGCTGACCACTTGCTACAAACAAGCTGACCACTTGCTACTACAAACTAACAAGCTGACCACTTGCTACAAACAAGCTGACCACTTGCTACAAACTAACAAGCTGACCACTTGCTACAAACTAACAAGCTGACCACTTGCTACAAACAAGCTAACCACTTGCTACAAACTTTAATTTCATAATCCATATATCTTTGCAACCTGATATTTCAACCTTATATTATAAATATTTGTATTTTTGAGTAAAACCTTTGAGAAATATATATTTAATTCCCGGGTTCAATATGAAATGTGAATAATTTTAAAATTTGAATTTTTACATTTTTGCAGATTGTAGACGTTTTTTAATTAAAATAAGAATGAAGATGAAGACTAAAAATAAAGAATGAGTAATTTCTCGTATTTTCTATTCTAGCCTAGCTCTCAAAGGAGAACTTAAACCTATCTATAATTGAAAACCTAATGGACCAATTAGGATTTAAAACTGCAACAAAAGTCCTCGAACAATTCTTCTTTCTATTTCAAATTTTTATTATAGCTTCATAACTTTTTAATGATATTAGTTATTTTTATCATAAACGTCAAACTAAAGTAATCTGCAAGTAATGTTGAAATTTTTTCCATTCAAAACTCCTTTTATTAAAGAGTCATTGAAGAAAAAAATCATATTTTCAACAGGAAGTGGGTGGCTAGACATAGTAGTTGAGCTGAGTTTAGAGAAGGGATTAAATTAATACCATAATGACGTTTTTCTCTCTCTAAAATACTGCACTCTCAGCTCAACTACTTTGTCTAGCCGTCCACTCTCTTTAAAAATGTTGAAAATATTATTTTTTTTCTTCATTATTTGATTAGAGAAATAAACTGAGTATGATTCCTAGCAGATTTTCTGACAACACAGGCCATAGAGGTGTAAAGGAAGCTGAGTAGGATTACAGGGACAAGGAAGAATAGAAGGAACGATATCTCATGTACAGGGTACCACTAAAATACAGATATTATGTACAGGGTACCGCTAGATTACAGATATCATGTACAGCCTAAATTACCGATTCATTATAGTAGCATTCCATACAAGACAATCACCGCCCAAAATTACATATTTGGGAATTCAAAAATGTGGTTTAGCTTTCCAGTATAACATTGCCGGAAATATTCAAAATTCGTCCAGAATCCAATCTTGATTGAATCAAAATAAATCAAATATTTAATATTCCCGTCGATCTAGAGAAGTTCCATCGCGACCTACAAACTTACCTATATACCTTTTACGTATATTTATCAACAATCGGAAAGCAAAGACGATTTTGAAGTCGCAGCTGTACCTGTGGATAAATATTGTCGTCGAGAAGAGCACAGAAAGCAGATTCTGGAAGCATATGTCCACTCTGCCAGGGATAATCAACATAGTTTAACTACACTCATAACAAATTATTTTAATAACACTTTTATCAATTTTACAGAAATACGAAACAGACATAAAGAATTCAAATGTCATATTTGGCAGAATTTCACATCAAGATTTTTAATCCCTCTTTCTTTATCCATTTACAGGATTAAAGGCTAGAGATAGTTTTATCATCAAAGAAAATCTAAAATTAACATTGTTCCAGTTCCTCTCTTTGTATACTTTGACACAAGGTGAAAATTAATCAATAACTTCTATCCCCAAAAAAATTGATTAGATTTGATCTTTAACTTTTGATAGATTTTAACGTTCAAAAACAAATATATCAATTGTGTGTTATGAATAATTTATCTTTTTATTAGAAAGAGTTTACAGTTTTAAATATAGGCAGTTGCCTGAAGGAATTCTATTTTATAATTATTTTATGATAATACACTTTAAGGGCCGAGCATTACGGCTAGGGGGCCGAGTGCTGTGGCAGGACAGGCGAGGGGGCCGAGCGCCTCAGATAGAATAGGCGTTCTTTCTTTTTTTGTTTTTCAAGGCGGCATGCGCGCATAACTCCATTGGGCTTCTGCCTTAAATATAATATGAGTTTCCTTTGTGAAGAGAAGATGGGGTAAGGAGAAGAGCATAGCTAGAAACCAGCAGAGACTAGATACACCAGACACACGTGTACAGTCGGACCAGGGTAGAGCCTGAAGTGGCCGACAGATGGCAATATAACGCTCAAGGGAGAACGCCATGATGGTGAGTACACTCGCGTATGACGATCTAAAACATAAATTTGTTCATATCAATTTATAGAAAATTCATAAAAATAAAATATTGTTGCGTGAGATGAATTTAAAGGGGTTTATGGGCCTCACTTATATTATAAGTTTTTAAATCATGTGGAAACTTGAACCCTCCGATATCATCCACTTTATACAATAAACCAATTCAATAAAAACCTTTGTTTCATATAAACACAATTTGTTTTTACCTCAACATACAAATAGGAAAATTATGTATTACGTATAATATCTTTACAAATCTTGTTTTAGTCTGACTGTAGCTGAATTGGTTTTTTCATACTTCTTTAATGAAAATTAGATGGAAGCATAATGAGAAATGAATAGATTTGCTTGAATACAGTAGCACTATAGTTTTAGTAGAAGTAAATATTTCCATTTACTGATCACGCCCATTGAAGGATTCATAAATGTAATTGGATAATGAGATAGATAGAAAGATAGATGTTACCGCCATACTATTTCTTTTGGTTCAGAATAGACAACAAACACATGACTGAACTCTGATTGGATCAGGCGCTAATGGACTTGGCATAGAAGATAAAAATATCCCCTCTTAATTAAATCTTTAAAGTTGGATTTAGTGAAAATAATACACGCTGAGTTAAATTATTAAGTTGTCTATAAAGAAAGGGAATAGCCCCTAAAATCAGAATGACATCCTTTACATAATTTGTTTAGAAATAGAATCAGAAGATTTATTTTTGCACAACAGTATAAAGTTCTGTCTCAAAAGAAAATTTTTATTTTAATTTTAGAATTAAATATTAAAACTTTGAATCTTCTTAAAATAAAAATCACGACGTCTAACCAGTTGCCCCTGTTTGTGCACTTGAAGGAAATTCAGTCTTTGCCACAAACTCATATTTTCTTATCCCTGTTTCTTCGGAACTTGATGGTGCAGATCTTTGATATTTCAAACTTAAATTATTTTACTGAGACAGAATTTATAGTTTGAAATATTTAAGGTGTACAACGTTGGGTTGCAAAGATATAGGGATTAAAAATCAAGGTATGTGCTAAAGCCTCAATAATTTCCCGTTTTTAATCTCTGGAAGGGAGGAGACCTGATTGAGCTTCTAATGGTAAATTTTGTGTAAAGGTAAAATTTCTAATTGAAAGATTGTTGAAAGGTTGTTATTAAACCACCATGTAAACCACCGTATGTTGGTTAGCTGGGTAAAGAGGAAAACTATGAAGATATCAGTACAGATAAGATTAAAACTTAAATACAGCTACTTTGTAGTATGTATGGAGAGCTCACCCAAACATTTCCTTATATCTAGGGGTTTCAAGTTTCTAAACTTTGACTGTTCTGAACTAAACACACTGAAGCAGAGAATCTAATATCGCTCCGGAAATTTGAAGGTTATGGATTATATGATTGAACGGAAACAAGCCACAAAACCGGTTGGAAAATATTATGTAACATTCAAAACCTGTTTTTGAGTGTTTAGTGTTTGTTTTAAACATTTATATACTTTTAAGGGTTACAACGCTTTGAAAGATGACCCTAGATATTCTAAAAGGTTCACCGTCTAATTTTTATTTAATTTTATCCCAATAAATACACTGCTTCTCAATTTTATCTTTTCCAATCGAATTACAAACCCAACAGGTTGGAAAAAGTGCATTATTTCTATTTTTGACTTGTTTAATTTTTTATGGATTATTAAAAATAGAATTTGAAAATTCACTTTGAAAAGACAAGGATATACACGAAATATTTTAGTGACGAGATTATAGGGTAAACACAAGAAAATTTCGCCGCATTTTTTTTTCAGGTCGAATTTCCGGCTTCCGGCGGAAATTTTCCTCAACGGAAAATTACCGGAATTCCGTTTTCCGGTTCATCTTTTCCGGTAATTAAAATTTTCGCCGGAAAAAAATTTTGTGTAAAATTGGACATCGTATAATCCCTTTGTTTAAAGGGACTGTAAGCATAATAATTAGTGACCCTCCATTAATTGGCATGTTAGATTCACAAGAGTACCCTTAAGAGCTTTGTCTGATCAAGAAGGATAAGTTAATTTTCTCCTCTGGTTAAAAACTAGCTCAAGTGCCCGGCTTTGTCCGTGGATTTTTTTTCAGCCTAAGTTACCACCAAAATTCAGCCAATTTGGTCCAGTCGTTTGGCCTGCTATAGCTATCACATATATATATACTAGCCTAAGAGGGCGCTTCACGCCCATCTTCTAAATTAATTGTGAACATGTTCTCTTTGTGTATTTATTGGATACAAACAAACAAACAAACAAACAAACAAACATAATAACAGACAAACACCAAGACAAGACAAATTTATATATAGATATATATGAGCAAAGAGCATTATTATTTGGAACTGGTCCTAAAAGCTTAACTTATTTAGAGGATTAAAAAATTTTTAAAGACTTACGTCTCTGAGATGAAACTGCGGAGTTTACAGAACAGTTCTCCAAACGGGAAAGGATACTGATGCCAATAGATGCTCAGTTCATTCGGTAAACCTAAAAATATTAAATATTGGAGTTTAAATCAAGTCTAACAGCTCTCTCGTTGACATAGAAATAGCATAATGCAAATTATTTGAAATAGAACTTTATTTAAAAAAATTTTAATTCAGATTTTATGAATTTGCAAGATTCTCGCTATTGTGGTTGTATGCTCAGTTAAAAAACGTTGAACAAGTTTTAAAAAAGTATTTTAAAATCTTTAGAATTTGCATTTATTTCAACTAGCTCTCTCAATTATGTTGAAGCCTTTGAATGCATTCACAGAAAAGTGTTTTCGAAAATATTTTAAATAAATAGAACCTGAAGTTTAGAATATATTTTGTTCTTTCAAACATATAATAAAAATCCAAAATCATTTTCTTAGCTAATTTTGTTCTTTCAAACATATTATAGAAATTCATAATCATTTTCTTAGCTAATTTTGGTTCTTTCAAACATATAATAGAAATCTATTATCATTTTCTTAACTATTTTTTGTTCTTTTATACATGGAAATTTATAATCATCGTCTTAGCTAATTTTCGATATTTCATGCATTAAGACAACTAAAAATTAAATAAAGATAGTCCTTTGATTTAAATAAAAAAAAACAAATATTGATTTATATAAAAAAAACAAATATTGATTTAAATAAAAAACAAGAAATAATGATTTAAATAAATAACAACAAATAAATCATATTTTGAAACAGTTTCTATTTGTAAAGCACCCCAGGGAGCTGGGTTAAATGTATGGATAAATTGCATAAAGAATATAAATGGCTTCATATTTTACAAAAACATCAAAATAAACGTTACAAACCTGAAACTAAAATTTCTGAAAATCAAGGTTATCGAATACTTGCAGCTTATTACTCGACTCAAATTTTCTATGCCCTTTACTTTGCAACCTGATGGTGTAAACCTTTACTTATTCATACTTTAACTGCTTGATCTTGCATGGAATTCATAGTTTCAAATCTCTAGGTTTAGGACACAAGGTGGCAAATTTATATCAAGATTAAAAAATAAAATTCTAAGATGAATTATCAGTTCCTGGATTTTATTTTGCCGTTCAAGTAAAAAATCTATTAAAACCTTGTTCGTCAACTTTGTCTAAAATATAATTTTTTAAAAAACTATTAATCTTGAAAACATTATAAAATTCGAATTTTGATCAGTTGAAAAAATGTCAAATTACCGCAGTCTGCGGGGATTAATCAATTTCAAATTTAAAAAATATTTCATCTTTCAACATTCTTTACATTTTCCTACAGGGTACGGTTTTGCCCCCTTGCTAACCGCCAAAAAAGTTCTTTGTAAAAAGTTTTCGGAACTAAAAAGTCCTGCGAAAAAAAGTCCTTGAAATAAAAAGTGTCTGGAAATAAAGTCATACAATTCTAAAACTTTATTTTCCAGGACTTTTTTTCCGGTTCCAGTTTGATTTTAAACAAAAAGTCTCGAAAAAAGCCCTTACACAGTGGAAAATGCATGGAAACAAAATATGTTTACAACCATGGAAAAAAAGGGAGTTGATATAAAAAACAACCCTGGCTATATTCAATATGCAGAAAAGTCCGTTTTGTGAAAACGCAGTACACAGTACATACAATGGAATTTGTCAAGGGGGGGGGGTCTTTCCGGGGGAGAAGGCTCAGCACTTGTTGAAGGAGGGTCTTCCAATCCCCCCCCCCCTCACTTCCGCCTTACATTATAATTAGTTCAGAATCTTTGTAAACTTGCTAAAACTGCGTAGAATCTAGTTTAGTAAATACTACGTAGAATCTAGTTTAGTAAATACTACGCAGAATTTGTTTAAATACTACGCAGAATTTGTTTAAATAATTTTGAATAATCTTTTTGTTTGTTTATCTTCTTGTGATTTTTACATTTTTTTTATTTTTTTATCGATTTGATGGTTATTATATCATTAGAACTGACGAGGATCAACCCAGACCGAAATATATTTTCAATAAATGTGGAACTAACATCTACTTTTTTACTCTACAGAGGTTTGGTCCATCACCATCACTGAATTTTAAATTTAAATACTACGTTTCGTCAATTGTATTCTGGAAAAATATTTTCAACCTTTCGTGTTATTTTGATCTCAACTTGTTCATAGAACTGTGCAGTGCTTTAATTATTTTTAAAAAAAATATGTTTTCTCTGTTTTATCTCATGCTAAGAAAAAATATATTAAGTTACAATAAAACGAACAAGAGTTAAGCCTAAGTAGAGGAAGAAAATGAATCTAGATAAAAAACTACAATAAAGAGAAAGTTGAGCAGTTTCCAAGTAAATTAAAAAAATTACAAAATATCAAAATTATTTAACCAATACGTATTTTTCTAAAAAATACTGGATATATACAAAGACCTATCAGAAGCCATAGAACATTTTATCTCGGTCAATTAACTGATGATAACGGATTAAGAAAAATTGACCCTCTCAGTAAAATGGCCAAAAACCTAAAGCTGATCAAAAATGTGGAAGATACCGTCGTTTCTCAAATTTTTTCTGACAAGCAAGAAATGCGCAAGTCAAGTCAATAGTAGGTTTTGAAAAATCTAAAGTGAAGAAAAATAATGCTGACTTTCAGATATAGTATAAAAAGAAATCTTACACGTAGAAAATAAGGTTTCAAAATTAATAGTATAAAATTTAATAATATTTCAAAACAAAGCAAAATAAAGATTAGCGACGCCTGTTGTGCAAAATGCAAAGTTATATAAACAGAGTGTCCCGCCAAACTTGGCAGTAGAAAAATGACTTTAAGGTCGTCTTAGATCTTTGAAATTATTTGCGGCAAACGTTCATAAACCTACTCCACCTTTGCAGATTCTTTACACCTACCTGCATACAGTAAACAATAACAGTAGCAGCAAAAGGCAGACTACATTTTTTAAATGCCAGGACTAGGGTTATCTAGGGACTATTAAATCTAGAATTATACTTCTAAAAATAGATTACGAATAAATGCCGCATCTTAATTTAACGATTAAAGACGACCTTCAAGTTATCTTACTGGTGTTGAGTTTCGTTGGACACCCTATATATACATTATACATGCATACAGATGTATTAATATCATTTCAAACAAAGGAAGAGCTGAAACTAAATTAACAAAATTCTCAGAATTAAAACGTAAACTTTACTTCAGGTGCAAAGAAAGTAAATGAATTAATTAAAAGTTATTCAATTCATGCAAATTAATTAATGCAGTGCAGAGGATTATCGCCAATGTGGCCAAACTTCTAAAAATTAATCATAAAAATTCAAAAATAAATATAAACCCTTCAGAAAATTTCTTGTGATTTCTTTGTAAATTTCATTTTTTTAAGAATAATCATTTAAAGTGCAGCCCTTAATTATACTCGTAAAAAATGATCAATGGCCGAATTTAAAGAATTTGAGCGGCGGTTTAAATTTAAGCCGCGGCTTAAATATGGTTGGTTCCACTTAAAATTGTATCAAATGTTTCAAGATTTAAGCCAGCGCTTAATTTAAACCGGGTTTTGGCAGATTTAAACCGCAGCTCAAATTCTTTAAATTCCATCTCAGGATTATCAAATTATTCTGAATCAAATTTGGTGTAGATTATGATTCTTTCCACATTGTTTCGGAAAAAAATAGATTTATGTAGATGTATTATCTCGAAAGAAAACATAATTGCATTTAAACATTTAATAAAAATAAACTGTTATTGTTTTATACTATTATGGAAATGGATTCGTTTCTTATTCATATTGATTTTTTATTAAGAGAAAAAGGATTGAATAAAAGTTTAGGTAAAATCCGAAATTATGTTTTAGAATTTTTTTTTTTTTTTTCTCGGTTCAGAGAGACGTAGTGTAGCTTCTAATATTTTATCTAGCTGAGAATGCATGTTTCATCGCCCGGTAACTTATGTGCATGCTTTTTAAGATTCTCAAATTAATTACAGAATTAGCAAGTGTAAAGCTATTTTAAAGTAGATTTCTTTATTTTAATGAAATTTGGAAAGAGAAAGCAAAAGTATACACTTCGCACAGCGTGCAGTAGATAATTACTAGTTTACTCTCAATGTCTAGTTTGTGTGTTAGAATTGTGCTTTCCAATATTTCTTTTCAATTCTTATCCTCTCCATCCTTCTCCTTTCCATCCTTATCCTTCTCATCCTTATCCTTCCCATCCTTCTCCTTTCCATCCTTCTCCTTTCCATCCTTATACTTTCCATCCATATACTTTCCATCCTTATCCTTTCCATCATTATCCTTCCCATCCTTATCCTTCTCATCCTTATCCTTCTCATCCTTATCCTTTCCATCCTTATACTTTCCATCCTTATCCTTCTCATCCTTATCCTTCTCATCCTTATCCTTCCCATCCTTATCCTTCTCATCCTTATCCTTTCCATAATTATCCTTCCAATCCTTATCCTTTCCATCCTTATCCTATCCATCCTTCTCTTTTCCATTCTTAACTTTCTCATCCTTATCCTTTCCATCATTATACTTTCCATCATTATCCTTCCAATCCTTATCCTTTCCATCCTTAACTTTCTCGTCCTTCTCCTTTCCATCCTTGTCCTTTTCATCCATATCCTTTCCATCCTTAACTTTCTTATCCTTCTGCTACCCCACCACCTACCTAGTATAAGTATTGTGAGGTCAGCTACTGCTAGGGAGATGAGATAATAGTTCATAGCGTTGTGTAAACTCCTATTCCGAGCTATCACCAAACATACCTATAGTAAACAGGAATACAGGAACTATAGTAAACAGTAAATATAATGAGCAGGATAAATATAACATTTTTAACAGTTCAGACAAAAGTTCCATCAGTGTTCATTTAAAACTCTGAAGACGTAAAGGAATTGAGTCATTGCCACAAACTCTTATTTTTTAATCCCTTTATCTCTACAACCCAATAATGTAGACCCTAGATATTTCAAACTATGAATTCTGATGGATTAAAGAATCAAAGTTTGAAATATCAAAGGTTTACGCCGTCTGGTTTTAGAGATATAGGTATTAGAAAATTTGGATTTGTCGCAAAGACTCAATTCCTTTGTGCCTTAAGAGTGTAAAACAAAATCAGATGTTTTTTAAACGTTTCTGAATGTAAGAATTGAAGATTCTCTTTAAGCTAAAAAATGTCTAATCCTTAAACATGAACATTGTATAACAAGTAAAAGTGGAATGAAAATCGTCTTTCTTTAGTCTGTGACTTATAGAAAAATAGCTTTGTATTCAGAAACTACATCTCAAAAAATGTGCCCAGAACTTTTGTATTGTTGTGATCAAGAAGGACTTATCTTCATCTTATCTCGTGAGTGTCATACCCTGCTGGAATAATTTCAATGCTTAATTGATCCTCAAAATCAAAAATGCTCACATTAAATATCAAGATTAAGCGTTCAAGATTAAAAATATTCATGGAAAAGTTCCGCTCTGAAGTCAGATTTTTGGTGCTGTGTATCTGGGGATCAAGCATTGGTCTCCATCTTATATTTTCTTCCTCTTTGATATACCCTGTAGCAAAACCTTTCATTAAGGGATCAAGCATTGGTCTCCATCTTATATTTTGTTCCTCTTTGATATACCCTGTAGCAAACCCTTTCATTAAGGGATCAAGCATTGGTCTCAATCTTATATTTTCTTCCTCTTTCATATACCCTGTAGCAAAACCTTTCATTAAGGGATCAAGCATTGGTCTCCATCTTATATTTTCTTCCTCTTTGATATACCCTGTAGCAAACCCTTTCATTAAGGGATCAAGCATTGGTCTCAATCTTATATTTTCTTCCTCTTTCATATACCCTGTAGCAAAACCTTTCATTAAGGGATCAAGCATTGGTCTCCATCTTATATTTTCTTCCTCTTTCATATACCCTGTAGCAAAGCCTTTCATTAAGGGATCAAGCATTGGTCTCCATCTTATATTTTCTTCCTCTTTGATATACCCTGTAGCAAACCCTTTCATTAAGGGATCAAGCATTGGTCTCCATCTTATATTTTCTTCCTCTTTCATATACCCTGTAGCAAAGCCTTTCATTAAGGGATCAAGCATGGATCAAGCATTCATCCTCAAATTTAAAAGTGTCCATATTGTATATCGAGATCAGACGTTCAAGATTAAGGTTACTCCATACAATAGTTCTCACCTCTGAATAGAGATAAATTTGTAATAACCAAGACAAAAACTAAAAGATTCTCAGCTTTATTTTTTTATAAAAGAGTTGACTTTAATTCGCTTTAAAAAAGATAAACTATAACGATTAATAATATTGCACATTCAAAGTCAAATGCAAAATTATGCAAAATTTTACAAAACTTTGCATCTTTTTGAATAAGTCCAAGGATATTTAATTGAAGAATATCATAACAAATTGATTATTAATATTTGAACATATGAACATATATTTGATTAAAGCTTTTTTTGCAATTTAAAATGCAAAATGTCATCTCAAATTATTTAATTTATTTTTACTACAATTCAGCTAAGGAGACAATTTCTAAACTTTTTAAATTATTTTTTACTTTAATGTTTTTGACATAATGTGTTGTCAATTGAACACCTGTATAAACAAAAGAAGAAAAAAAAAACAGTAAAAAGACAAATATGGGACAATTTAACTTTATGATTAGCTCTCACGGGTTTTTTTCATAGATAAAGATAGATTGCGCATAAGACGACATTTTTCATCTTGGAAGATATAAATGTAAAGGGATGTTTTTAAGATATTCCTATTATATAGATTAACTAGGTCGGTTGTAAACATTGGTTGTTCTCATGTCATTAAGTACTTCTGGTGTACATGAGTTCTGTAGAGATCAATTTAAGTTAGTTTAGTCCTTCTCATGTCCTTCTACAGTTCTCGTCAATATGATATATTGCTCAGTGAAATATTGTTGTTCAAATAGTTCCATTCCCGGAGTTATTTTACACTCTATTATGAAATCCACTAAAACACCAAACCACCCCGCTTATCATTGAAGTACACTTTGACCCCTAGAAGTATGAGTTCGCGGACTGTACAATTCTTGATGATTTTGCGTACATAAGCTATCTATGTTTATTTATCTATGGTTTTTTTCGATACAAAGATTAGTTAAATTCTAAAAATGGTGCACGCTATGAGCGCTGTAAATTTTTCCGTTCATTACATTCTGAGAGTATAATTCCTGAACATTTTAGGTTCAAAGCTTTTACAAAATACAGAATAATTGCCGATAAAGTTTTTAAAAACTGCTCAAGAAGGAAAAAATATTTATTTTCATAAAATCATCATGTTGCATATCAATTTCTTTGTTTTTGATTAAAAAATTAAAATCTTTTTAAATTTTTGAAAAAAAATATCAAATGAAGGATTTAGATTAGAAAACCCGTCTAGCTTGTGTAATGTGTAGTTTTTGAAAAGTACGTTTTTTGAGGGGTTTCGACAATAAATGAGTCAAATTCAAATTTTTCCAAAATTTCAACGGATTTCTTCCTTAACAATTATTACATGAATATATATGACAAGATAAAATCAAGAACATTTTTTTTGAAACTTTAATAGCGATTATATCCTAACTTTAATAGCGATTATGTCCTAACTTTAATAGCGATTATATCCTAATTTTAATAGCGATTATATCCTAAGTTTAAAAGCGATTATATCCTAACCTTAATAGCGATTAAATCCTAACTTTAATAGCGATTATATACTAACTTTAATAACGATTATATCCTAACTTTAATAGCGATTATATCCTAAGTTTAATAGCGATTATATCCTAACGTTCCTAAGATTTTAAGTCAAAAATTCAGACTAGTGCTCACAGTACAAAGTGCAATGGCAAAAAAGGAAGTAGGAGTAGGAGTAATGGGATAAGAGAAGATGAAGTATTTGTAAAGGAATAGTGGAAGTAGGAGTAATGGGATAAGAGAAGATGAAGTATTAGTAAAGGAATAATGGAAGTAGGAGTAGTATGATAAGAGAAGAAAAAGTATTGGTAAAGGAATAGTGGAAGTAGGAGTAATGGGGTAAGAGAAGATGAAGTATTAGTAAAGGAAGAGTGGAAGTAGGAGTATTGGGATAAGAGAGGATGAAGTATGAGTAAAGGAATAGTGGAAGTAGGAGTATTGGGATAAGAGAAGATGAAGTATTAGTAAAGGAAGAGTGGAAGTAGGAGTATTGGGATAAGAGAAGATTGAAGTATTAGTAAAGGAAGAGTGGAAGTAGGAGTATTGGGATAAGAGAAGATTGAAGTATTAGTAAAGGAAGAGTGGAAGTAGGTGAAGTATTAGTAAAGGAAGAGTGGAAGTAGGAGTATTGGGATAAGAGAAGATTGAAGTATTAGTAAAGGAAGAGTGGAAGTAGGAGTTGTGGGATAAGAGAAGATAAAGTATCAGTAAAGGAAGAGTGGAAATAGGAGTTGTGGGATAAGAGAAGAAGAAGTGTAAGTGTAAGTTTATATTTTCGTTGAAGTGAAAGCAGAATTTCAATAAGAGTAGGCGCAGAAGTTGAAACAAGTGAAAGCGACCGGAAGTATATGAAAGTGAAAATGACCGGAAGTAGATGAAAGTGAAAGCGACCGGAAG
This sequence comes from Eurytemora carolleeae, assembly GCF_000591075.1. Classification (NCBI taxonomy): domain Eukaryota; kingdom Metazoa; phylum Arthropoda; class Copepoda; order Calanoida; family Temoridae; genus Eurytemora; species Eurytemora carolleeae. The sequence continues at coordinate 363,725 of NW_019396244.1, read as the reverse complement.
TAGATGAAAGTGAAAGCGACTGGAAATAGATAAAAGTAAAAGTATAAAATATGTGAGGAGCTGTGACGTATCTTTTCTCCAAAATATCAGAGAGCAAAGTCCTAAGTTGCATTTGTCCAAATATGTGTTTTCCACACTTAAAGAACTAGAACAATAGATAGAAGAACTTCGATGATAGTCTAAATAACCCGGAATGATGTAAATTTATTGCTGACTTCAAAGTCGTCTTTGACTTTGAAATAGTTTGAGGCCGGCATTCTACCTTGGTAACCTGATTTTAGGAATATTTTTTTATAGAACAATAATCACGGAATAACCCTTGTCCTGCCCTTTCCTAAATGTAGTCTGCCATTATCAATGTTTTCGTTCAGAATCAGACATTTTCATTATTTTATTTAGTTGATTGAAATTTTAACAAAATTCTTCTAATATCTGTTATTTTGTAAGCCAAAAAATGGCAGAAAACATTTTGGAAATGGCAGGATTAGGGAATTTTTGGGATTATTTTTTCAATAAAAGTATTGCTAAAATCAAGTTCGCTACAGGGTTACCCACAAAGAATGAGACTGTAAAGACGACCCAAAACTAAACAAATTATGACGATTTCAGGCTTGATTTTTGTTGTGATTAAATGGTTTATGAAATTGTTAAGCACAGAAATAACCCCGTTTTGGCGAACAAGGAACCCTGAATTCAAGAAGACAGGCTAAAAAAAATTCCGGACAATCGTCTCTGAAGTTTCATCCTTTGTGAGTAGAGCCATAAATATAAGAACTAGAGCAATAAATATAAGAACTACAAAGGACCATAAAATTAATAATTAGAATCACGATTTTTTAAACTAGAACCATAAATATAGGAACTGCAGGAACCATAAAACCGTAAAATAGGAAGACGACGTTAAGCCCGTGTGTATTTGATGTACTAAAGCAAACAGTTTTACCAATATACAATATACAATATACAATATACAATAGGTAAAAATTAAACTCATTAAGTTTGATTGGTCTGTGTACACTACACAATGCACAATTGTTGTCTTGTTCATCAAACTATTTAAAATCAAGTTCAGCAAACGTACTATTCAACAGTTTTATGAGTCCAACTTTTAAAGGGACCGTTCACTTATTTTGGTAATTTCAGGGTAAACTGAACTGCCTATTCGCTCTTGATTGGTAATAGTCTTACTTTTCAAAGACATCTGTGGCCGGAGAAAAAGCCGATTTTTCGTTCAGAATTTGAGCGGAAAGGGACGGTCCCTCTCTATAGACACTATTTGATGTTTTTTTCAGTAAGAACAGCCCAATAACATTTAAATTTATTATATTTTAATGTCATTATGTGCTCGTTATTATGTACTAAAATATGTATACAAAGACGACGTCTCTACGACAATCAATTAATCATTACTCGTATTTTGGTTCGTAGATTTTGTAGATTTTGTTCGCGTATGTGCACAACTTTTCATTTGTCATGCCGCGTTCAATTTAGCTTTTTACACAGGCAATACACAATTTTGAATGCGATAAAATAGTGTTATTTTATAAATAGAAAGTTAAAAAACAACAAAAATTCAAAAATAATGACATTTACAATTAACGATTAGATACTACAGTTTAATTTTATATTCGAAATTTATTTTGATTCACAACATACTGAAAATAACATCAATTAGTGTCTATTGAGAGGGACCGTCCCTTTGCGCTCGAATTCTGAACGAAAATTCGGCTTTTTCTCCGGCCACAGATGTCTTTGAAAAGTAAGACTATTACCAATCAAGAGCGAATAGGCTGTTTAGTTTACCCTGAAATTACCCAAACAAGTGAACGGTCTCTTTAATAAAACTTAAAAGTTTAAACCTACCGAAAGATTGCCCACAAGACCAGTCAGAAATACTAGAACATAGAACACTGTTACAGGGATCAATAGAGGTCCTTCAAGCTGTCTCGGGCCTAAACATATCTAGTTAGTATCTTATTAGTATTATTAGTATTCAGTTAATATTCTATCTGGAGACATTAAACTGAACATAACTAGTCAATTGTAGCAAAAGTTGAGGCCTATTGTAATTTAAGTTGTAGCTTGTTCATATAATAAATATGTCTAGTTAATATCCTATCTCGGGAGGTCATCTGAACATAACTTGAAAAAAATTGAAATAAAAATATTTTTACTTTACGTTGCATTTATTAAATCTAATATCCAGATCTGGTTCTAAAAAGATATTTCGTTCAGTAAGAAAAATTGTAGTCATGCAGGAAGTGTCTTTGTGGATTAAATATAACGAGTTTTTGACACAAACTCGAATTTTCTAATCCTTATATCTTGGCAACCTGATGGTGGAAACCCTTGATATTTCAAACTTAGGCTATTTTATATAACAGAATTCATAGTTTGAAATATCTAACGTCTACGAAGTTGGTATGCAAAGATATAGGTATTAGAAAATCCTAGTTTGTGACAAAGACCCAATTCCTTTTAGTGGTTTAGTTTAGTGTGAGGGGTATTAGCTGGCAAACTGAAAGGTCTCTGTCTAATACTTTTTGAGGAATAAATATTAGCAGACCAACTGATATCCCGATCTCGTATGGACGACCCCCCCCCCAAGGAAAAAAATTATAATTTGAATTTGTAGAAGCTTACCTAGAACTGTGTTTAGAAACTCTTCTATGGACATGGTTTCATTTCCATCCTGGAGTTCGGAATCATCATGAACAGCGCCGCCGAAAGCGGTAATCTTAGTTTGATTCATCTTCTCTAAAAAGACGTTTCTTTCAGACAATCGCTTTCTTGAAAACTAAAATGTTTTCTTTAAAAAGAATTAAACTTTATCCAGTTCTGAGAAACCTTTGATTGCAGTTTAGTTTAGTTCTGATGCATTTGTTTTTTTTATGAAAGGTTTTCACTTTTATATAATTGTGTTGAAAGTGTTTCTCTTTTTTTAACACTTTCTGTTTTTCATTATTTGATTTTTTGAAGTTTTTTTGACATATTTTTCATAATTTTCCTTTTTTTCACATTTTTTTAGTATTTTTCAAAGTTTCCTGTATTCTTTACAGTTTCCTGTATTCTTTACAGTTTCCTGCATTCTTCACAGTTTCCTGTATTCTTTACAGTATTATTTTTCACAGTTTTTTTTATTTTACACAGTTTCCTGTATTGTTAACAGTTTGCTGTATTGTTCACAGTTTCCTGTATTCTTCACAGTTTCCTGTATTGTTCAAAGTTTCCTGTATTCTTCACAGTTTCCTGTATTCTTCACAGTTTCCTGTATTCTTCACAGTTTCCTGTATTCTTCACAGTTTCCTGTATTCTTCACAGTTTCCTGTGTTCTTCACAGTATCCTGTGTTTATCACAATTTCCTGTATTCTTCACAGTTTTCTCTACTCTCAAAAAATTTCATGTATTCTCCAGAGTTTCCTGTATTCTTCACAGTTTCCTGTATTTTTTACAGTTTCCTGAATTCTTTACAGTTTTCTGCATTCTTTACAGTTCTCTGTATTCTTGACAGTTACCTGTATCCTGAACAGTTTTCTGTAATCTTCACAGTTTTCTATATTCTTTGCAGTTTTCTGTATTATTTACAGTTTTCTGTATTCTTTACAGTTTTCTGTATTCTCTACAGTTTTCTGTATTGTATTCTTTACAGTTTCCTGTATTCTTTACAGTTCCTGTATTCTTCACAGTGTCATGTGTTCTTTACAGTTTCCTGTATTCTTCACAGTTTCCTGTATTCTTACAGTTTTTGGTGTTCTTTACAATTTTTTATGTATTCTTCACAGTTTTCTGTATTCTCCACTAGAAACAGTTTCCTCTATTTTGACAGTTTCCTGTATTCTCCAAAGTGTCCTGTATTTTCCACTAGAACAGGTATGCAATTCTTACTCTGAAAATATTTAGAGAAATAGAATATTATATTTAATATTTATATATCCTGTTTTTCCCTCAGAATTATACAAACTTTTGCAGAAATTTATTTTATTATTTTGACAATGTTTCTCTGAATTGAATATTATCCTGTAAACCCTGCTGCTCCGCTTCTATATTCATAAAGATATCAAATTAGACAAAAGCTTATATTTTAGACTAAACTACATAATAAAGCTCTTTGCTCATGTATATTTATGTTTGTTATATCTGGCCCTAAACGGTTGAATCAAATTGGCGGAAAGTTTTTAGGGAATTCATGGGTATTGGTTAAAAAGGTTAAAACTTTTTTTAATGTGTTTTCAAACCTGGACCTGGGTACTCCGGCTAGTTTAACATATACATAACATGTTATTTCAACTAAATTTTTGTCTAAAACTATTTTTCAGTGGTTTTATGTGGTAAGTCTAAATCAAAACAGTTTTGATTAAAAGATAGGAAAAAAATGCATATTCAACTCATTTTTTAATATTAATGTTTTGGGTAATTTTAGTTGATTAGTTATTACAGATTACACCGTTTGAAATCATGTTTTGCGTCTATTTGTTGTTCTTAAAACTTAAATGGATCATAAATGACGGAGAAATAAGTTTTTTTTCTTGCTGAAATTGATCATTTTCAATTCTGGTTTCTATATTAAAGTAACTCGCAATTTTCCAATGGAAAAAAATGAACGAAGGGAATCGACAGAACTTGATAATTTTCAGGATGGATCTGAGATCAACGACGACATATTTCTAATTGATTATTGCAGATACAGGGTTAAAGAGTACCCTAGTGAATCAGATCTTCTAGTTCAGGTACCGTAGTGAATCAGACCTTCTAGTTCAGGTACCGTAGTGAATCAGACCTTTCTAGTTCAGGTACCGTAGTGAATCAGACCTTCTAGTTCAGGTACCGTAGTGAATCAGACCTTCTAGTTCAGGTACCGTAGTGAATCAGACCTTCTAGTTCAGGTACCGTAGTGAATCAGACCTTCTAGTTCAGGTCACATATTATGTCCCGTCTCTCCTTTAGGATAAAAATCTTTGAGTAATGTGATCAGTGCCATGGCTTTTAGAAAATCTAATTTAAAAATGCATCAAAATGCTCTTTTGTGATCTAGCTTCGTAACGTAAATTCATTTAAAATGTGGAAAATTTCAAAATAGGATTTGTTAAAAATGTTAAAAATACTTTTGCATTTAAAGGAGGTTTTTATGTAATATGAAAAGAGCAGATTTGAATTCCGAAATATCTTTTTGATAGGATTAATGTTAGGAGGAAAAGATAAACTTTTAAATTCAGTCTGATTTAATTTAATTAAAATTATATCCTGCCTTTCTGTTTCCTCCCCATAGGAGAGGGGGGGGGGGGGTAGAGGAAAAAAATATGGAAAAAGAATTAAGAGAAAACTGAATGACGTCACAAAATTTGTTGAAGGTTCCAGAAAATTGGAATAAAGCAACCCTGATCCAAGATTTGCCAAGTTGATCTGCATATATCAGACAAATACACAGACATAGACATAAACAATATGTAGATTGTAGACATAAACAGACATAAACATTAGACAAACATAGACATTATACAGACATAGACATAAACAATATGTAGATTGTAGACATAAACAGACACAAACATTAGACAAACATGGACATTATACAGACATAGACATAAACAATATGTAGATTGTAGACATAAACAGACATAAACATTAGACAAACATAGACATTATACATTATACATAGACATTCCATATACCAGGTGTTAGACATAAATAGATATTGGACGCACAAAAACATTAGGCTTGTCTTGGATATTAGACATACACCATTAGAAATACTTAGACATTATACAAAAAATACTTATTAAAGGGAGTGTTCGCAAAATATAAAAGGGGTATAAGTCGACATCGAAATGAATTCGATATCGATTCATACTAATTTTACTTCTGTTGCGTCTAAAAAGAGAAAATGGTTAAAAGCGACACACACCGAAGACCGTATAGGACCCATACAAATTTCCACCCAGATCGTAAATAATTCATTTAAATTTAAAATTACTCATTCAAATATTACAAATACAATTGGAGACCATGCTCATAATCCAAATAGACGAACATGACATCGGGCGGTCGTAGTACATTTGAATTTCCGAGCCGGGTCAACCTTTCAGGTCCCACTTTGTACTGTATCGCCCGGACATTGGGTAAATAAAGCAGACACTCAATAGGTCTAGCCGGTGCAACAAGGTTGACGCGGTCAGACTTTAGGTTGAATTTACTTTTACTAAAGGGTCAGGGGTGCGTGATGAGAGCATTTTTAACACTTTTAGTAAAAACATTTAAATTTTCAATTTTTCTTATTTAATTTCCCTAATCAAAATATGAAGAAAATTGGTTAAGGGGTTTTGGTTTTATATATATTGATACAGTTTTGGTGTTGTTTTTTCATTTTTGAAAATTTGAACTGTTTACGTATCTGAATCAAATCAAACTTCTCTAATTTATCTTAGATTTGATAACGTTGATTTATTGAAAAACTGAAGTTAACCCATTCCTAGCTTTCATTCAAGCAATAAAAAATCTTCGGCTACAAGAATTTTATCGATAAAATTATTAATAAAAAATATTGTCGAAAACTGCAATCTAAACTTTAGATGCATAATGAAAGGTTTCATTATCTTGGGTGCAAATTGATAGATAGATAGATAGATAGAAAGAAGGATAGAAAGGATAGATTGATAGATAGGTATGTATAACACAGCACTAAATTTACTCGCATTGTCCCAAGTTAGAAGAAACCTTAATTGAATAATTAAATCTTCATTTAAATATGGAACCATGTTAAAACTCAGGAATGACAGTGCACTCCATTTGTTGCATGTAGAATAGATAGATAGATATATAGAAATATGCTGTACTATTGCTAAACAAGGAGAGAGGGGGGGGGGTCAGACCACCGACCACTCAAACTATATATCATATCATAACTCATGAGCCCCTTGACCGATTTGCCTCAAATTTTGATGAGGGACTTAATTATATTGCACCAGGGAAATATTCTTAGCTCAATTTTAAAGTTCTGAGTTAGATTGACTTTTATTGGGTTCCCAAGCAAATAAAATAAATAAATAAATTCTAAACATATTTTTATTCGAATTCCTGCTTTCCACTGAGAACCTTTGAAAGAGATGTGCTGAATTTACGTGTAAAATAATATAAATAGACTCATCATAACTTTTTCAAATATCAGACTGCACGCGCTATTTAAAATCCCATGTTTAGAGATTGAGAAAGATGGCGAATATAAACTCGGTTATTTTTAGGACCGCGAAATATTCTGTGCTCGATTTAAAAGTTCTGAGTTAGGATAGATTGAATTTTATATTATAAATTTTTTCATAAATATTTTCTCCTTTCTACTGAGTACCTTTTGAACAGATGTACTGAATTTAAGTCTGGGTAAACTATGAATATTGAACAAAGACCCATCATAACTTTTTCAAATATCAGACTGCACACACTAATATAAATACCATATTTAGAGATTGGGAAGGATGAGGATAAACTAGAAGTCGTCTATAAAATAAAGGTTTGGACAGATTTAATCGCACCTCATGTCCATGTTTGTCGGGTAGAGATTTGGGTTTAGATTTCAAACTTTTAGACATACATGTAACCACACAGATGCATGAAAATATAAAAATAAAGTAAACCATAATTTGCTTAGTAAATCCTCCTTTTAAGTAGCTATTGAGAAGAATAAAAAAATTTTAATTTTTTTATGTAACCAGAAATATTTTGTCCCTCATTTTTGTGCACGTAAGTTTAAAAATTTGCATGATCCAAACCAGTACAAGGATGCCGGTCTATTCTTTAAAGTACCAGCCCGTCTAGTGTACTAGTTGACCTAACGCATTTATGCAACAGAATAAGGTGCAGCTGGACCAAGGTACTAATGCAAGAAAAGTTAATTGCTGTTGCGTATACTCTGCGTACATATTGAAAAAAATTGGATATAAGGGTGTACAACAACGATGTGCTTTTTAAGGAAATTTCAAAGGAATTTAGTCTTTGCCACAAACTCTGAATTTATAATCCCTATATCTTTGGAACCCAATGTCGCAAATCTTTGATATTTCAAACTAAGATTATTTGATCTAACATAATTCATAGTTTGAAATATCTAATGTCTACGACATTGAAATCCAAAGATATAGGGTTTAGAAAAGCAGAGTTTGTGGCAAAGACTCAATTCCTTTTACTTTACCATGGGTTCCCTTGATCAACTTTGCCTACAAAACATCAAGAGCGTAGCGAGGGAACCCATGGTAAACGTAAAATTCCCTTAACTTATCTGTAAAATAGTTGAAAATAATTATAACATCCTTGGTGAAGAAGGCGTCATGTTATTTTGAAGAACTTGTCCCCTTGTTAGAGTTAAAATGATATTGTTCTGGCAAATGTTTACTTACTTAAATATTTATTGAGAAGTAATAATGATACGAATAATAATGATACAAAAAGAAAAGAGAAACAATTAATATTATTCTAATAAAATTACAGTGGGGAAGAGTAATAAAATTAAGGAGAAGAGGTTGATCTCGATATCCAATGCGGGCACTTTTAAATTTGATTATAAATACTCAATCTATCAATTAAAGTAATCAGAATAAAACGGTTTTAAACCTAGAAAAACGACAATATCTTGATCAAATTATTGATTATTCATCAGATAAGGGTTCCAAAGGTACCGTTGTGAATCGGGCATTGACATACTTGCATGGAGGATCACATGAAATTACGCTTACAGTCCCTTAAGATGAAGATCAAAGCTTAATCCCAAGATTTTCAACATAAAAGTTCTGACTTCTGGACGCAAAGGTGTTAAAAAATATCCACCCCAAAATATCCCGAATCCTCCCGATAATAATTATTTACAACTATTCTACAGGGAAAATAAGAGGATTTTTCTTTACCAAGGGTTCCCAAGCCCAATTCGCTGCGCTGCGCTCCGGATGTTTTGTAGGCAAAGTTTGTCGAGGACCCGTGGTTGAGTAAAATTTTTAATTTCCCCAAAAAGTAGTTGCACACAGTTTAATCATCATTCGAGATGAAAATGGATTTTTTCACAAAAACTTCGCAGAGCGCGTTGTTATTTTACTTAATTGTCCCTATGGACGTAAATTAACTTAACGTCCCTCTGTTATGCATCATAGGTCGGTAATGTTGAGGACCTGTATGTCCGGAGGTATATAGGGGGATTTGAAGAAACTGAATCTGTTTGAAAATTAATACTTTTTATAGTTCAATGAAGCAGATGAATTTCTATGATATATATCAATCAAAAACGTTGCAGAAAAGTATAAAAATCTTTATATTCGACATGCAACGTCTACTTTATAACATGATATACTTTATGGCCACGGCTTATACATTACATAGTGTGCTATGTAAATTACATGGTGTGCTTTGTAAATTATATGGTGTGCTATGTAAATTACATGGTGTGATTTGTAAATTATATGGTGTGCTATGAAAATACCATCGTGTGCTTTGTAAATTATATGGTGTACTATGTAAATTACATCGTGTGCTTTGTAAATTACATGGTGTGCTATGTAAATTATATGGTGTGATTTGTAAATTATATGGTGTGCTATGTAAATTACATGGTTTGCTTTGTAAATTACATGGTGTGCTATGTAGTGTACATTGCATGGTAGCCTTTATAATTTTTTTGGTCTTTAACTTAGTTAGTAACTAACCAATAGTGCATGCTAACTAATGACTCAGTAAGTTCTGCCAATATCAATTTATTTCACTGATGATTCTACCCCAATGATGCAACAGACCGATATGTCTACATGTCCAAATTAAAAAAAAATATTCTGATTTACTTGCATGATATTTAAATTATTTGAGTAATGATTATATTCTGAAGCTCACCATGTCTATATGCACAGAAAGAAAGCCTACACTCGTAAATGTGAAGAGGTTCAAAGCAATATTTATATCAATTTCCCTCAAAATTCGGACCTTCTCATTTTATATTCTAAACTGTTATTTAGTAATGTCACCTTCCCTTTTCTAACCTTTTCAGTATATGAAGGGAGTGTTCTTAAATTTCAAGAAAGCAAAATATATTAAAGGGAGTGTTCGCTAAAAATAAATGCTTTTGATCGCTACTAATCTTACTTCTATCTGTTGCGTCTCTAAGGAAAAAATTGTTAAAAACGACTTAAACTGAAGAACGTAGCGTCCATACAACTACGGAAAGTTACAACATTCAACTCGGATCGTAAAATAATCCATTTAATTCCAAACAAACCATTCAGATATTACAACCAATAATCATCGATTATTTTTCGACGCATTCATAAATAGTTAATATTTTATAATATTTTTTATTCGTTTTGTATACAATGCACTTAAAATGCTGAAATAGTTGGCTGCCAGATGTCTCTGCTCTTAATGCTTTGAATAATTACACGGAAAAAAGTCGTTATATAAAACAAATAACAAATGTTATGAAATATTAACTATATACGAATGCGTCGAAAAATAATCGATGACTTTAGGTTGTAATATCTGAATGATTCGTTTGAAATTAAATTTATTACTTTACGATACGAGTCGTATATTGCAAATTTCTAAATTTGTATGGACGCTACGTTCTTCAGTATAAGTCTTTTTTTAACAAGTTTATCCTTATAGACGCAACAGATAGAAGTAAGATTGATAAGATTAGTAGCGCTCAAAAGCGCTTATTTTTCGCCGTAAGCCTATACCCCCTTTAATTTTTCGCGAACACTCACTTTAAATTCTTATGACAGCTACATTAAACCTTCTGAAAATGATCACTGACCTTTTACTCCAATTTACAACTACGTTAGGATATTATGCTCCTTAATGATCCCGGCAACTTTTATTGATAAAATAAATTTAATATCTTTCTCTGCCAAAGTTTCGTAAATACTCGATGATTATTGTTCAATTGAAAATGAAATATTTCTACTTTTCCCTTGGTCAAATTGTCTCAACCTAAAGGGGTTATACATGTAGAATAACAATTTTTTTCAAAGGGAGAACACTAACCGGAACAGATTATTTTAAGAGTCAGAAATTGTGGAAAAATATCTTGAAATTTCTACTTTGGTGCTTTGCAGATTTTTAAAAGTTGAGTTTATAGGATAAAGGAAAGTATTGTGCTTCTCCTGAAAAAAAATGTGCGCACAAAGATGAGTAAACACAAGGTACTAATGCAAGGAAAGTTAATTGCGGTCGCGCATACACTCTGCGTACATATTATAACCAGTTCTCTCTGGGCGGAATTTGTAAACAAAATAGATGCATCAGTGTTCTACTAGTATCCGAGGAGGATAAAAGCATTAAATTTTGATAATTTTGATAATTCACATACATAATAGTTTCCTATGACCAGAATATTTCATAGATTATTTTTGTGAAAATGGATTCCATGTCAGGCTGTGACATACGTCTTGTGTTTACTTTTCCGCCCAAAGACAGTAAACTGCAGTACAAAAAATGCGCACACCTCTGAAATAACTTTCCTTGCATTATAACCTTGAGTAAACAGTAGAGAGTGTCCTAATAAACATGGAATTTAAATTGAGACATCGTCTTCTGTATGTGTTAGTCAATTAATATATTCAGACAGACAACACTTTCAAACTAGTTTGGGAATATACAATTTTATTTTAATAGATTTCCACGTTTATTGGCGACAACCTATCATGTACAGTAAAATGTATTATGTACAAAACCTGTTATCTAGCGTACAGTTTGAAGTTTGCCTCCCTTAAATGATTTTATACAACTCAAGGAATAGTTGGAGAGGGGGCTGAATACTTCACCACCCCACCCCACCCCCCTCCCTGTGGATTCATCACTGAAATCTTCGATTTTCAGGTTTGGTAAATTCCTATCCGGCTTATTGGAGTCTTGGATCAGTTAATGTGATAGTATGGTTGGTTTGTGAACCATATATTGTAGTAAAGGAAGTAGGGTAGTGGGGAATTGAAAAATAAATTATTGAATAAATGTTGAAAAAAAAGTTTCAACTAAAGCTATCCTAATAAACAAATATACAGGGTGTCCCAAAAACGAAGAATATAGATAATCATATTAAATACTACTAATATAAAATATAATCAAATTACTAAAGCTATCCTAATAAACAAATATACAGGGTGTCCCAAAAACGAAGAATATAGATATGTTGCGGACACTTTCAGAATTTAAGCAAAATTTCCAGTACTGTTAAAATATTTTGGAATATTATATTATGATTGCCCAACTTCTTGGTTGCAGGTGAACACATACATAGGGTTCATATTTTCAAACTTTAGGTCCAGTATGATGAAAAAACGCACCTAGATACTTCACTATACTAGGTGTGTATTCATGGAACATCATAATATAACTTAAAGATTGCGCAGATTTTTCCATTTTTATTGATGGATTTACGAAACGAAATTATGATCAAAATTATTTGGAGAAAAACATTATATATGTGCTGGTCCCATAAAAAGTGGGGGGGGGGGCGATCGGTTCAGTTTATGACTTATAGATCAATAAACAGTCAAGCAGCATCCATATGTTTAGACAGATAGACAGTTAGATAGACGTAAATTAAGGAAATTAACAAATTGTAAGGATTGTACTTTTTATTTTCTCACAAAAGGAAATTCTGTTTGAGTACTAATTCTCTGCATACTCTATATATATATATATATAAAGTATTTCTAAAAAAAATCGAACTTTTGTAAGGTAAAATCCTCCATTTCTACTTGCCCATAAACCTTCAACAAAAAGTTTGGCCGTCTTGACGTTTATTGAATACACCCTGACAAGTTTTTTTTTATCAAGTAGCAATTGCATCCCTTCAGTATTGTTATTAATCTAAGGTATAGATTGTGTAATTATAGTCTAGGCCCCTGGATGCAATATCTCAATTAAACTGTCCAAATTCAGTAAACACGTAAACATAATTAGAGTGAACACTGCACACTGTACATGCATGTAGACATAATTAGCCTATACACTGCACACTACACAAGCACATGCATGTAAACAAAATTAGAGTGAACACTGCACACTGTAATTGCAAATACATGTAATTAACCTATACACTGCACACTACACAAGCACATTCATGTAATTGATCTATACACTGCACACTACACAAGCACATTCATGTAATTAATCTATACACTGCACACTACACAAGCACATGCATGTAAACATAATTAACCTATACACTACACAAGCACATGAATGTAATTAACCTATACACTGCACACTACACAAGCACATGCATGTAAACATGATAACCTATGCACTGCACATTACACAATCACATGCACGTAAACATAATTAACCTATAAACTGCACACTACACAAGCACATGCATGTAAACATTATTAACCTATACACTGCAAACTACACAAGCACGTGCATGTAAACATTATTAACCTATACACTGCACACTACACAAGCACATGCATGTAAACATAATTAACGTATTTAGCCCGCAGTTTACACCATACAGTGCACACTACAAATGCACGTAAACAAGATATTTGTAAAGTTAGGGTTGTCAGTTTAAAAAAAAAAAAATACATTTTTTTGCTTTTAATTCAGCAGATTTATTTTTCTTTATGAATCCAGACTATATTTAGCAACATCTATATTATACTTTGCTTGTCTGTCTGTCTGTCTACTTGTACCAAAATAAATCTTAAAACGGCAACTTACATGACTACAGGGAAGGTTGAAATTTTAAAAAATAGCCTTCTTCCAGTTAATTTTCTTCTCCGAATTCAGCTGAAAAAATTGATGAATAATATTTATGCTTTCATATATGTTATTATATATTTATATATGTTATTACAAATATTTGTAAATTGACGTAAAACATCTTTGCACCCTCAGATTTGTGCGAATTGCTGTTTTTACACAACTTTGCAGAAAAAATGCTTCCCTGCTTTCTTGATTGCAAAAAATTATCTTAAAATCTATATTTGCGGTTCCGCCATCAATTTGTTGCAATATGCAAAACATATAGATTCGTTAAAATTAGCAGAACTGTAGTTTTTGCACAAGAAAAAGGAAATCTTTTCATCTTGCTTTCTCGGATGCAGTGTGTAAGATCTGATATTGAAATGGAAAAAAGTTAAAATTCTAAGATCCTGAGAATGTGTTGAGAAATGACACGAAATAAAAATGTTTTTAGATTTTGAAACGGATACGAATTTTACAGGGACTGTAAGCGTAATTTCAAGTAACTCTTCATGCAAAGCTAACATGCATGGTTCACCTTATCTGATCAATAACGTGGAAGATATTGTCGTTTTTCTAGGTTCAACAGTGTTTAATTCCTATATGCTTTCCTGGAGTAAAATTGCGCAAGTCACTTTTGTAAGAAACAACTCCTATATGCTTTCCTGGAGTAAAATTGCGCAAGTCACTTTTGTAAGAAACAACATTGCATCGTAAATTCTTTGCAAACAGAGTCCCTTAAATTTACGCGTACAATCCCTTAAATGTATCTTCAATGAGTTTAATATATCCTTTGTAAAAAGGAGAACATGAGGTGTATTTGTATATGTAAGAATAACGAATGGAAACCAACAGCAGACAGTTAATTAATTCCTCTGCCATGTTAGATTCCATTCTGTCTGGTATATTTATATAACGCGGAAAAAGTAAGCTTGGTGCAATTTTTACGCTAGATATTCAAATTTTCTGGTGATCTCAGGCCATTTCTCCTTATGTACAATAGTTGCGCTTGCAGTACATATTACAATATTATATTAAATCCCATTCACTTTTCTACTATATATAACTGATAACTTGACATAAGAAACCCTTTCAAAGAAACAAAAAAAAAAAAACATAAAAAACAATTAAAGATACTTGAAACATAATTTCAACTTTAAGCAATCCTCTATTTTAACATTAGAATATCTGATTCACAATGACACCCTTTAAACCATTGTCCTGTGAAGGATGAATGATATTTTCCAGCTGAAAATTATTTATTTTAAATTGTAGCGTCTCTGTTAAAGTGACACTTAAGCAGCAGAGACAATTAAGGATATTGTTAGAATTTTACGTTTTTCAAATAAACTTTATTAATTAAAGGAAACCTTGAAATGACGTCTACAGTCCCTTTAATCAAAGGAAACTTTGAAATGATGTCTACAGTCTCTTTAATTACAGGAAACTTTGAAATGACGTCTCCAGTCCCTTTAGTTAAAGGAAACTTTGAAATGACGTCTTCAGTCCCTTTAATTAAAGGAAACTTTGAAATGAAGTCTACAGTCCCTTTAGTTAAAGGAAACTTTGAAATGAAGTCTACAGTCCCTTTAATTAAAGGAAACTTTGAAATGACGTCTCCAGTCTCTTTAGTTAAAGGAAATGGAAGCGAGAGAGTGTATTAAAAGGATTGTTTAAAGGAGAAGGTATTAAAGGTATTGAAGGTTTTGAAGGTATTATAGTAATGAGTGAAGTGAAAATTGAAGAAAAGTGGAAGAGAAGGCCTGGGGGAAGGGGCACTGGGGGGGGCACAGTAGTACACCCGGTTTACAAAATACACTGCAGAAAGTTTATCTCTATAGGATAAGTCTTTAAAAGAAAAACTCTGCTACTCGTTAAATATTTCCTTTTAACCATAGTTCTTCTTTTTAATTTTTACTGTTTAATGGTAGCAAAAATATATAATAAAAACAAAATAAAAAATAATTCAAGTATTAAATGTTAGTTTTTAACAAAAAGTAGAACAAAATCGAATTATATATCATTTTTAGAATTTCCTGCAAAAAAAGAGGCTTGAGAGATACACTTTGATTTTAAAGAATGGATTTTGATGTCAGGGGTTTCACATAAAAATTACCAAAATCCCTCCCCCCCCCTCTCTCTGGAAAATATCGTAAGCTTCCCCTGTCCTGCAGTTTAGTGATATGTCTTAGAATTCTAATTCAGTATTTCTTCTGAAAATGTTAGTTCTCATACATAAATTTTAATTAAGAATGTTAGATTAGTTTAGAGATAATTAATTATCTCTAATATCTCATGAAATAAAATTTATAATTTGGATTATTATCAGCGGTTAATTGATCAATTCAGTTTTAAAGATTTTAATCATAATATCAACTGTTCGGTTTAGCCGTTCTCTTCTCTGGGGTCATGCATGATTAAAACATGAAAAATTGAGCCTTTGCAACAAACGCTGATCTTCTAATCTCTATATCTTTGGAACCTAATGGCGAAAACTTTTGAAATGTCAAACTTGAATTATTTGATCTAACAGAATTCTTAGCTTGAAATATTTAAGGTTGCAAGTATGTAAGAATTTAAATATCAGAGTTTGTGGCAAAGCCTTAATTCCTTTGGGCCCATTCATGCAAGCCAAATATATATATATATATTAGTTAGGACAATGGTATCATAAGAATAATTTGATAGGAATTGTGAAAATTCTTTTGGTTTGTTTCGGTGATATATTTGTAGAAACCCGATTGATTGCACAAAACCTGGTTCCATTCCCCAAATGCATCTTTTATTTAAAATATTTGTTTTGTTTTCCCCGGTTTTCCAATTCCAATCTTAAACATAATTGGAGTGGACTGTAGACAGAAATATATCAAATGTGCCAGCAACTCGGTAATTTGGTTCAGCAATAAACATGCCCGCGTTCAAAAGTATTCAGAATCAATGAAATCCAGGGAATTATAATAAAAAGTTTAACTGAAATTTAATAATTGTACTTTGAGGTTGATCAGAACTTAAGGAATTGTACTGCAAGGTTGCTCAGAACGGTAACCGCCAAGGACTTAAGAATATTCGGACTTTTTTCCAGAGTTTTTATTTCCAGGTTTTTTTTCCTGAAACTTTTTTTCCACGGACTTTCTTTCATAGATTCGAACTAAAGAAATTGTACTGCAAAGTTGATCAGAACTTAAGGAATTGTACTACAAGGTTAATTAGAACTAAAGGAATTGTACTGCAAGTTTATCCTGAATTAAGAATCGTACTGCAAGCTATGAAGTAATCTGACACTAAATAATAATATTGCAAGAACACTTGTTGAAATATTTGTTATTTGGATCAATTCCTAGATTTTCTTGAGATTTACACCCTTAATAACTTCATGCATTGCTTACCCTCATTCTTATTTTTATATTGTCTTTTTACTTAATTTATGATTTTATATTGTCTTTTTACTTAATTTATGATTTTATATTGTCTTTTTACTTAATCTATGATTTATATTGTCTTTTTACTTAATTTATGATTACTTGTAACTGCAAACTTGTTTCATTCTAAATTTCCTTTCCAATAAGATCAAATTGAAATACTTTGAATATATTACAATATTTTGGCTTAAAGATTGTCGTATTACATTTCCACTTTATTCTGGAGATCGCTGTATGTTTAGTTAAAGCTCTAGCTGTGTTAAACCAACTAGCATGTGTAACATGGTATCTTGGGTTTAGACAATACTAAAGATTGATGCGTCAAACTAAGAAATCCTTAAAACTTTTTTTCTTTGAATTAAACTTTTTAGAGTTTTAAACATCTTTAAAAAAAACATGCTTTCTAGAGAGAAGGATTTCAAAAATATTTGTCAACGATTTTTAGTCTGATGCAAAATTTGGTTGTTTTGTTTGGATGAAAGTCATTATTCGTTGTCGTAAAAAAGATAATATTAAAAACATTTTATATAATGATAATTGAGCAAATATTGAAAAATGATGAATATTTCAAATTAGATCGAGTAAGATTTACGTGAGATTGAAATCTTTTATTAATCATAACAGACGAAAAACTATTGAGGAGAATACAAATGTTTTGAATTTATACCATGTAACCAATAAAAGCACAGGAGCTGCGAGGTCAAAAAGTTGGATACAAGTAATTTCAGATAAATTTGATTTTCTCCTTCACACGTTCCGTTTCACTTTAACGGGACAGACCGGCTATGTAAAGTAGTTTAACTGAGTATGCAGTGTTGTGGACAAATTCTTTAGGATTCATTTGAGACATACAAAACTTTTTAAAGATCTGTAAATCCTAAGTTTGAGCGCAAAGTCTAGGTTCAAAATCGTACTTTTGGGTGGACATTTGAAGAATTTTTAGAAATCTGCGAATAAATTCATAGAAAATAAGAAATTCAATATAACGAAATAATTGATTCTAGCATTGATTGATTGATTGACAAATTTCTTTTGAGAAATATGTTCCTAACCATCGAATTCGTTTACTGTATAGTTTTTACTTTATTTTTACTGTATAGTTTTAATAATTAAAAAAAAGATTCTGAAAACGTACCCACCCAAATTCATGATTTTAAACGTCGTCAAATTCAGTAATTATACATCGTGGAAAAGTTTTATATGTTTCAAATGAATTCTAAAGAATTTGTCCACAGCACTGCATACTTTGTTTAATTACCTTACATAGCCGGTCTGTCCCTTTAATACATTAAACTTTGGGATCCAGTTTATTTTATTTTATCTTTACCTTGATTAAAAAACGTTATTGCTTCAGGAACAGAAAATAAAATGAAATCAAAGAATGAAAATCAGAAAAATTATAAACACAAAAACGACAAAAATTTATCAAAAATGAAAACCCTTTTTTTACGCACCCAACATTTTCTTTAAATTATGTCGATTGAGAAAATGAGAAGTAGATATTTTTATATATTCTATTCTCTCAGTTCTATTTTAAAAACACATATAATAAAAAATGTAAGTCGGATGTTTTTTTTCAACATTCATTCCATGAACACATTGTAAATGTATAAATATTATTAAACATGATGCACTAAATATATATATATAGTATACATATAAATAAGATATTAGCCGGACATTTTCATTATACCTGCAGTCATTTCCCTTGGGCATTAGATAAGATTGTGTTAGTCCAATATGCAACCAAATCTAATTGTGTAGTGCATATGCATTAATATTCATAAACAATTATTCACAAAATAGAAAAAAAATCATTGTAAGCAGGAGATTTTTGCAATAACAAAAAGTGTCATATTTCTTAAAAAATATTTGACCTCCTACCCCTTTAAAATACCAGTAATCTGTTAATTTAATGGATCTGCTTTTCTCTGGCAAAGTAGTTTTTGTATTTTTTGAATTTGAGATTAAATCTTCATTATTTCAAGCACAATATGTTCTGTCTATAGATTTGTAAACTTAATGCGAAGTTTTAGTGAGAATATTTATAGGTTCGTGTCAAACTGTGTATTGTAAACATCATTTTATCTCCAATGTTTTCGAAAATTTATTTCTTTAACTTTAATTTTAAAAACACAATACAAAAACTTTCAAAGACTTTAGGCTAGAAACGGCTCTTTTTTGGCTCATCCCCCCAGAAATAAATTAAAGACAGAAACTTTCTTTCAAAAAATTGTTCGGCCTTTGAAAACTAAAATAAAATCTTGCAAAAGAATTTAGTCTTTTCACACAAACCGAAAACTTCCAACCCGTATATTTTTACAACCTGATCATTTAAACCTGTGATATTTCAAACTGTGATATTTTATCAACCAGAATTCACACTTTATGATTCCTACAGTGATAACCAGACAACTCTGAAATAGGAAGACGACTTTTAGAATATAGTTATAGATTTAAAAAGTTCAATGAGCATGAGGCACAGTCATTGTGCAGTGTAAACAGGCCTATTTCACTAAATTAGTGATTTGATAAGTGTATAGTAAAAATATTTGACTTGGAACACTTGAATCACATATACACTTAATTATTGCTTTAATGTCATCTCCCTATTATATTGTTTTCTGGTTATCACTGTACATTGGGTTGTGAAGATAAAAGGTTTAGAAAACTAGAGTTTGTGTTAAAAACTCAATTCCTTGCCGGGATTTTATAAATTGATATTTTCGTGCATTTCTACATTAATTAACTTGGAATTTGACATCTGATCTATGATCAGAAAATGTTTATAGTGCCGTTGTGAATCGTATATTGCCTTCCCCAAATGGAAGTCCAATTAGAATTACACGAAGGATCCCTTAACGAGTTCGAAGATTGGAAAACTGAGTTGAACCATTTAAAAAGTTGGAAGCGGTTTAAGAATGCTTTGCAAAATAATATTTTCGTCCTTTCAAACTTTTAGAAAACTTTCAAAACTTTTTAACTTATCAAAAATAACTTAGTTTAAACTTTAAAATATCAAACAATCAAATTTAATATTAACAAAATGTTTTAAACTGTTTTGAAACTGTTTAATTTATCCGAGAAAGCAAATCCAACAATATTTCAAATGTTGATTCCATAGATAGATTAATACAGATCGAACACTAGATGTCGTCTTTTCAAGACTTAGGGATTTTTCATTAAAAATAACCCTGAGGCAGAGACCCAAAGGAGTAACGTGCATGCTCTTCTCTCTCCATGTCTTGTAATTCATCATGGCATGCCCGTAACTCCTTTGGGCTTCTGCCTCAGGGTTACTGTGAACGAAAAACCCTTAAATCTTGAAAAAGACGACATCTAGTGTTCTTTCGTTATTGTTATTAATCTATGGTCGATCCTGTGAATTGGTTGGAAATCGTATTTTGTATTTTGAAAACAAAAATATTTAGATTGACATAAAATGTATATTTTGTGCAGTTACCTCTCCTCTGTTTTTTGCTTTCAGTTTCTAGACAGGGGTTTCAAAGAAAAAAAAAAAAAAAATACGACATCTTACAAGAATTATATTTCTATTTAATCATTGCAGATAATTACTCAGTACTGAAAACTTCAGAAGGGTTAGCCGCAATATAATGAAACTTAACTTTAATCCTGAATATTTCGTGAAGGTTATTTCAGAATTTAATCTAATTGTTTCTCAAGTCTCAATATTTGTGAGTAACTCTGTATAAACATAAAGTAAATACAGAGTACACAGATGAGGAAATATTTTATCCCATACAATCTCATGTTTAGCCAAACTTGTACAAGCACCTAGATCTATCTATCTATCTATCTATCTATCTATCTATCTATCTATCTATATACTATCTATCTATCTACTATAAAATGAGGAGTATTGAAGATCTAGGTTTATTACAAATCAATCTAAACCAGGCAGATGAATCTATGCATAGAGGGATAAGTGGAAGTTAGTAAACATTATGAATATGAATAGATTAATGAAATGTAGTAAACATTATGAGTATGAATAGATTGATGAAATGTAGTCAGCATTATGAGTATGAATCGTCAATATTTTGAATATATTTCACAGTCTTTTAAAAATATAATTTTACAATTCCCCATCTGATAAAACGATTAAAAATATATAAATCCCTGTGCAGTATGTCCGTGTGGAACGCAAAAGATGTTTTTAAGTGAACGAATTTAGAAGAAAGAATGAAAATTGTAATTGTCACAATTGACAATGTTAATTTTTAGAAGTACTTTGTAATCCTTCTATATATGTATATTTGATAAAAGAACTAGATTTCATCGTCATTTTCAAATTTCCTTTATAAGGAAGACTGCAGTTTGATGAAGATTTCTATTATTGCATGAAAAGTAGAATGTGAGAGTGAGTGAATTATAAAGACACGAACAAATGCTCTGAGTTTAGAATGAAAATTAGAATGTGAGAGTGAGTGAATTATTAAGACATGAACAAATGTTCTGAGTTTAGAAAGAAAATTAGAATGTGAGAGGGATTGAATCATAAAGACACGAACAAATGCTCTGAGTTTAGAATGGGAATTAGAATGTGAGAGTGAGTGAATTATTAAGACACGAATAAAATGCTCTGAGTTTAGAATGAAAATTAGAATGTGAGCTGGGGGTGAATCATAAAGACACGAATAAGTGGTCTGAGTTTAGAATGAAAATTAGAATGTGAGAGTGGGTGAATTAAGACAGGAATAAATGCTCTGAGTTTAGAATGTGATCTGGGGGTGAATTATTAAGACACGAATAAATGCTCCGAGTTTAGAAAGAAAATTAGAATGTGAGAGGGAGTGAATTATTAAGACATGAACAAATGCTCTGAGTTTAGAATGGGAATTAAAATGTGAGAGTGAGTGAATTATAAAGACACAAACAAATGCTCTGAGTTTAGAATGAAAATTAGAATGTGAGAGTGAGTGAATTAAGACACGAACTAATGCTCTGAGTTTAGAATGAAAATTAGGAATGTGAGAGTGGGTGAATTAAGACACGAACTAATGCTCTGAGTTTAGAATGATAATTAGGAATGTGAGAGTGGGTGAATTAAGACACGAACTAATGCTCTGAGTTTAGAATGATAATTAGGAATGTGAGAGTGGGTGAATTGAGACACGAACTAATGCTCTGAGTTTAGAATGGGAATTAGGAATTCGGAAAAAGTTTAAGTTAAATTAAACCTGAAGTTTTGAAACTGCAGTTTAATTAAACCTAGATGGGGAAAGTTACCAGCGACAAATCAAGAAAGAAAAAGAAAGATCTAAAGTAGGACCCATAAAACTGTGACCGAGGAAGACGACCTGCAGGCATTAGATGTTTTTATAATAATTTTATCTTGAAAATCAACTTCTTTTGCGAAATGAATTTGTGTAAACTGTGTTTTATGTTCATTAAACATTACAACTTCACTTATTTGGATAATTTCAGGGTAAACTTAACAGTCTATTCGCTCTTGATTGGTAATAGTTTTACTTTTCAAAAACAACGGTGGCCGGAGAAAAAGCCGATTTTTCGTTCAGAATTTGAGCGGAAAGGGACGGTCCCTCTCTTTAGACACGTTTTTTACATTGAAGTTTAAAAAATCTTCTAATCCGTTTTATAGCCTTTTCCGATTGATGCAAGATATAACTCAATGCTGAACCGATTTTTTTTTTTAACGTTAAGAATATTTCCTTAAAATTGTTGATCTAATGGTGCAAGCAAAATCTTGTGTTTCGTAGGAAACTAGATGAACGATAGAAGTTTTAAAAATCCTTTGATGGTTTAAAAAAAAACGTTTTCTTAATTCAACCTGTTTTCCTGCTTAAGATGTCCTCAAAACGAAAAATCGGTTGAAACCTTTGGTTTTGGCTTCGGTTACTTTGAAATGTCCAAAAGAACAAAAATCGGTTCAGATTTGAGGCTCGGGCATCAATTATCGTTTTGTGTTAAGTGTTTAAGCATAAAAGCTGATTAAGCTGAAAAAATGTGGAAAAGTGTAAAAATCTTTTAATTCTGATAATTTAAAATTCATTAGACAAGGGCCCTCTTCAATATGCAAAATCATCTACTATAAGATTTTAAACATGGCACGACCCAAGGTAATTGCAAGGAAAGTTAATTGCTGTTGTGTATTCTGTGCGCACACATTGAAACCAGTTCTCTCTGGGCTGTGTTTGTAAACAAGAATAGATGCATCCAAGGAGAATATAGAATATAGAATATATTCTATACACCTTGGATGCATCAGTGTTCCTTTAGTATCCGAGGAGGATATCATTTTGATAATTTACATAATAGTTTCCTAGGACCAGAATTTTTTATGTGAAAGATGGATCCCATGTCAGGCTGTCTTGTGTCCAGAGACAGTACACTGCAGTACAAAAAATGCGTACATCTATGTAATAACTTGCTTTACATTTAATTTTTTGACACAACCTAATTTTCATCAATTTAAATTAATTATGCGTTAGTTACCCTTGGAAAGTTAACACATATCTATGTAAAAGTATATATATAATACACACACATATATATATATATATATATACGTATGATGTGTATATAGATAAAATATATGAGAATTTGAGAAAAATGTGCAAATATACCGGGATATAATCTTGAAGTTGTTTCAGTAATTCTAGGTTTAAATTGGGGGATATATGCCTAGTTAAATAACGAGGAACGCGAGGGTTGATCGAATTTTTCTGAACTTTAGATTATATTCAGCTAAAAGTTTAAAAGATATTCCTAATATTCTTTCTTCTAAATCTAACATAATATTCGCAGTTTCGAAATAAGTTATTCTATATTCTGAACAAGTTTGTTAAAACAGTATCTTAAAGAATTGATGGTAGGAATCACTGATTAAAGCAGAATTGTTAATATTTACCTGGTCGCACTACACTGAGAAAATTACGGATCTAGTACAGAGTGAGCAGGGTGTAGACCGGACTCTAGTCAATATACTGGAGAACTGAAGAAGCGAGGACGGGAGAAGAGGGACGGGAACTCGCCCTTCAACGGTCGGGATAGTTCTTAATCCGGACTAATCACAAAACTCCGGAAAACACTCAACAGAATCCGCCCAACAGCACCACAGGAGAAAGAAGACTGTTGTTTTCACATTGCTAGGGTTGGAGTTTTGTGGGATTGAAGATGGATAGGATTGAAGATTGGTAGGATTAGAGATTGGTGGGATTAGAGATTGGTAGGATTGAAGATGGGTAGGATTGAAGTAGCACAGGATTGAAGATGGGTAGGATTGAAGATGAGTAGGATTGAAGATGGGTAGGATTAAAGATGGGTAGGATTGAAGATGGGTAGGATTAAAGATGGGTAGGATTGAAGTTGGGTACGATTGAAGATGGGTAGGATTAAAGATGGGTAGGATTGAAACGGGGTAGTATTAAAGATGGTAGGATTAAAGATGGGTAGGATTGAAACGGGGTAGTATTAAAGATGATAGGATTTCAATAGAGGTAGGATTAAGATGGATAGGATTGAAGATGGGTATGATTAAAGATAATTATATAATAAAAACCAGTCATCAAGGCCGTTCCGCGCTTCTTTTCTATTGTCAACCAAAACTGCAATTTTTCTTTTAAATTTGCATTTCAGGATTTTTCTCATTAAATTTGCGTATTATTAAAAACATAAATGTTCAAGTTTTTTTTCAGTAAAAACTTGTCATTAACAATTCATAAAGCTTCTCAGGCCTGGGGTCATTGAGTGTCGTAAAAAAAGTTGGCCCGAATGGTTCAGCTGTTTAAACGAATTGCATACAAACACCCAACAAACCAAACAAGCAAAGTATTTACATGGAAGGAGAGATGAATAGATTTATAGACGGTAAATGCACAAAGACAATTTGGCAAAGGTTTAGATTGCTGAGAAATATATGTTTTTGTCTGATAGGTGAAAAATGCTGAAAAATCCTTCTCTATTTTATTAAGGAATTGAGTCCTGACTCAAATATTCTAATCCTTATATCTGTGCCACCTGATGGTGTAAACCTTTGATATTTCAAACTTAGATTATTTGATCCAACAGAATTCATAATTTAAAATATCTAAGGTTTCAGGCATTGGGTTGCAAAGATATAGAGATTAGAAAATCAGGAATTGTGGCAAAGACTCAATTCGTTTCTGTCAACATGGTTTGTTTAATATTGATAGATAACAGTTTTTATATAAATTAGTCTTGAGTTATTTATTGATTCGGGGTTGACCCCCTTGTGTACGCATGAAGAGGTAAGCAGCAGTACCATAGCATTAGAAAAAGGTGGAGGGGGGGGGGTCTACTGTTGAAAACTAAATACTGGAAATATGAGGAAACAGGACACAAATCAAGAAAAAATGACTAAAGCTAAAAAGAAAATGATAGAAAGGTAAAAACAAATTTAGATAAAGGAAATTAAAGTAAGAAATAATCAATCAATAAGTCAAACAAAAAGGATAAAATCATAGACTAATAACAACAGGTAGAACACTAGATGTCCCCTCTTCAAGATTTAGGCGTTTTTCGTTCACAACAACCCGGAGGCAGAAGCCCAAATGAGTTACGCGGATGCTCACTCTCTGTCTTGTCATTCAACGCAGCATACGCGTAACTCCTTTGGGCTGCTGCCTCAGGGTTATTGTGAACGAAAAACCCTAAAGCTTGAAAATACTACATCCGGTGTTCTATCTGCATTGTTATTAATCTATGGCTAACGTCGTGAGAACCAAAATACATATAGGAAATAATCACTTGAAAGAGAATATACCAAAAAGAATAGATGGAAATCTTAGATGAAGGCTTATAATATAATCTCAAGAATCTCAACTTGATTGAGAAGGTTGAGAAATATAAAAATAAGAACATTCATGTTTTTAAACTAAAATAGACCATGACGTAAATTATCCATGTAGTTCTTAATGATAAATGAATGTATAAAAAGAACTCAACATCGATTATATAATAGGAGTGTAATGCACGAGATAAGAATTATTAATAGATTTTCCCTCTAAACCCTTCAGCTTCTTCATAATCTATCCTATTCCAAGATGTATCTGTATATATATATATATATATATATATATATATATATAAAGTAGTAATCTCAATTTGTCTGCCTGTTTGTTTGTTTGTTTGAATATCCGATCATAACTAATGAACCCTTGGACCAATTTGCCTAAAATTTTGATTTGGGAACAATTGGGAGAACCAATGAAATGTTCTTAGCTAAAAATATAGCTAAAATCGTAATTTACAACCAAGCGCGGGTAAACGGCGGGAGTAACTACAGTTCTAACTCTGCATATGCTTCTACTCCTTCCTCCGAATAGTCCTACTCTTAACTGTGCGTTTACTCCTACTCCTTTATTCACTTTGGCTTCTACTTCTTACTTCGAATACTACTGATCCTTCTCATAACTCCGTATACTTCTACTCCTTTACTTCGAATACTACTACTCCTCCGCATAATTCCGTATACTTCTACTTCTTACTTCAATACTCCTACTCCTTCTCATAACTCCGTATACTTCTACTCCTTACTTCGAACACTACTACTCCTTCTCATAACTCCGTAAACTTCTACTCCTTACTTCAATACTTCTACTCCTTCTCATTACTCCGTATACTTCTATTCCTTACTTCAAACACTACTACTCCTTCTCATTACTCCGAATACTTCTATTCCTTACTTCCAATACTACTACTCCTTCTCATAACTCCGTATACTCCTACTCCTTACTTCAAATACTGTACTACTCCTTCTCATAACTCCATATACTCCTACTCCTTACTTCAAATACTGTACTACTCCTTCTCATAACTCCGTATTCTTCTACTTCTTACTAATCCTTCCTCTCAATATTTAATTCTCTTGTTTACTCATTTTAATTCTCCCTAAATTTGTTCTCTGATGAACTGTTGGTTGAAAGTTTTGATTTATATTTTTTTTATAAACTTAAACAGAATAAATTTTGAAAACCAGCGCTAAAACCTTCTATCTCTTTTAATTAGAATTTAATCCTGAAATATTTATGTGTTTTAGAGGAATTTTTAAACAATCACTCATTTTGTAACATTAAAATTTAATAGTTAGATAGCTAAATAATAATTCATTATTATAGCTGTGCATTTGATTTGCGCAAAATTTTTAATTAAAACATTCTTGTGCTAAAACTGCGTTAGGTTTATTAACATTTGCGACAATCGTACTATCTTGATCATAGGTCAGTAAGTTACAAAAAAGGACTTTAATGATGATAAAAACCTAAATAAAAGTGTTGATTTAAAGATATAAATGTGTTTTTTTCTGCTACTTTTAAAGAAAGAAAGATGTTTGCAGGGACAGGACACCAAAAATGTTTTAAAAAGACTTTAATAAATGTTGGTGAAGAAATAAATAAAAGAATTGAGTTTTTGGTTACAACTCAACTTTTCTAATCCCTATGTCTTTGCAACCTAATGGCGAAAACCTTTAATTTTTTATACTTTACAATCAAAAATCAAAGGTGTACGACATCAGGTTTCAAATATATAGGGATCAGAAAATCAGAGTTTGTGGAAAAAGACTCACTTCTTGTGATGCTTGAGGAAACCATGTAAGATAGAAGAGATATATCATCTTTTAAAGGAACTGTATTTGTTATTATCCTTTGTACCATTACCTGATTAAGATTGAGGAGGAGAAATCATCGTTTCCTTTGTTGAAAACTTTTTCATCTCTAAAATCGNAACATTTGCAGAAAACCAAAAATTTAAAATATTCAATTTGTTGAAAGAGAAAAACATGAATATCTAATTTAATCTTGATCAGTCAAAACAGGGTGCTATAGTGAATCGGATACCCTACTGTAAAACTGTATGAGTGCATATAGTTTTATCCTTTACAGATCATCCTGTATCAAGGGCATGGTAACAGCTGATTTATATGGACCGAAGACAGGTGTGAAAACATTACTGTTTTGCAGAAAGCATGGAGAGTGTGAACTGTGCATGAAAGAATTTCATTTGCTAAATTAAACTTTTTCCGCGATTTAGTGAAAATTTAAACAAGATTATCATCAAGGTGTTCTCTGTTCTAAGTTATACCTGGAGAAAAATTTAAATTCTTGTATTTTAGTCATAGATTTATTAAAACAACAGATAGGACACTTGACGTCGTCTTTTCAAGATTTCGATGAAACTCGTTCACGATAACCCTGAGGAAGAAGCCCATAGGAGTTTCACGCAGTCGGCGTAGAATTACAAGAAAGAGAGAACCTGTTCTACGCCGACTGCCCGAAACTCCTCTGGTCTTCTACCTCATGGTTATTGTGAACGAGTTTCATCCAAATCTTGAAAAGACGACATCTCGTATCCTATCTGTTATTTTTACTTATCTATGATTTTAGTAATCTGATCACAAGGACAGGCAGCTAGGCCTGAGCTGGGAACTATTGTGTTGGATACTCACTATCCAGATATTCACAATGGGCACTATTGTGTTGGATACTCACTATCCAGATATTCACAATGGGCACTATTGTGTTGGATACTCACTATCCAGATATTCACAATGGGAACTATTGTGTTGGATACTCACTATCCAGATATTCACAATGGGAACTATTGTGTTGGATACTCACTATCCAGATATTCACAATGGGCACTTTTAATTTGAGGATTAATGCTTGATCTCTTTATTAAGGTCCTTCCTTCAGGGTAAAATTATACGGAGAGATATCTAATAAAGATTTAGTTAATCTCCAGATTAAAAAAAGATCAAGATCAAGCATTGATTTCGTAATCCACAATACAAGAGTTCCCAGCTCTGTAGGCAGGCAGCTATTAACATCATGTTTTTTATAATAAATATTTCAGAATACTATAGAATATGTTTTTAACATATATATTGTATAAAGAGATTCCGGAGAAGTAATTTTGTATTATATTGGTTAAAAAACTGAACTGAATATACTGAATATAATATTAAATAGTTCATCTATCAATCGTCTACGAAACGTCAAAATAAAAATAAATTATTAAAGAATTGAGTTTGATGCAAGTATTCAGTTTCGTTAGCGGGAAAAATATATTTATATGCATCAATAAAATAAGAAACGTTTAAAGAAGATAATATATTTTACAATTTAAGACTAAAAAAAGTTCACAGAACTATTAGTTAATACAGATAAAAAATATGAATTCAAAGGAACTGAGTTTTTGCCACAAATTCAAATTTTCGAATCCAAATCTTTGCAACCTGATTGTGTTTACCTTTGATATTTCAAACTTTGACTATGGGATCTAACAGAATTCATAGTTTAACATATCTAAGGTCTACAACATTGGATTGCAAAGTTATAGGGATTAGAAAATCAGAGTTTGGGGCAAAAACACATTTTTTTCGATTTTCGATTTTCTTTTTTAGATTATAGTTTTCTTGTATGACAAAAATGTCCTAGTTATTAAGCATAAAATAGATACAATTACGTGAATCGAACTTAGAATTTATTTCTCTAGCACTCTAGAAGCTTATAATATACTATGTTGAAGTGCCTTAGAACCTTAAAACCAACCTAAGAACATTCCCCAATAAAAATTTTAGGCAAATCGGTCAAGGGGTTTTTGAGTTATGATCAGACAAACAAACAAACAGACAAACAGAGATTACAACTTCAAATAGATATTTGTTCATTTCCTACAGAAGCCATTTCCCAAATTGAAAAAAGATAGTGTCGTGTGTAATCTTCATAAAAACAAATCTTTAGAACTTGGCTTTCAATTTTAAATAAAACATGGGGCAGGACAATTTCAATAAATATAAAACAGAAAATTCTATAAATAAGATATCCAGGATCAAATTTAATGAATTTGAGCTACGTCGCTGAATTAACTACACTACCGATTCAAATTTAAACCACCGATTCAAAGTAAAGATTAAGGAAGGATTTGAAACGGTGATTCAAATTTCAGCCGGTTCAAATTCACTAAATTTGGTCCCGAAAAAAAAATGAGATTTAAATTTTTTGAATTTCCGCCGATGAAAAATCTGCGAAATTTCAACACGTTTTTTTTCATAATGATATATACGATGAACAATGGTTTCAGATGAAGCTTCTTTTAAAATTAATCATGATAACAAAGAAAGGGACAAAGCCAGGGTGGATAGGCTAGGCCAGAATCAACTTATAACAAACAAATATACAGTACGCTCTCGGTATAGTTCATGGCCTGTAAAATTAGTAAAGGATTAGCGTTCATCATCACTCTATACACTATAACCTTGTTGGGCAAAGCGCGCTTGAATCCTAAGTTGTTTATAGGTTTGTATTCTATTCTCAATATACAGTCTAATAGAACCAAATACATTTACTCTTGAAAGAAAAAGTTTAACTTTGATCTTGATTTCTAGGATGAAAGATGACGTGGAAAAACTAAATTCCACCATCAATCAATCAACCAATCGATGATTTTTTAGAAAAAAAGCATAATGCATAATGTAACTCCAAAGTTATGTATTCTACACTAAAATGTACAGCTCCAGTTTTGTACATTGTATAGTGTACACTGTACAATTACAAATCATATTTTTAAACAGCTTTTTCTAATCAATCATAGGAAAACTCAAATTTCTTAAATAACAGTTAACCCTATTCCCGCTGGGGGGGGGTCAATTTGACCCCCCCCTGTAGTTTTTTTTACATAACTCAAAAAGTATTGGTCTGAGGCTGTTGAAATTTTCTGACTTTTCTTACATACCCAAAGCCCTCCCTTTAGGCCTAAAACCGGGCTTTAATACTAACTGCCTGAGTCCTCAGGCACACTGCCTGAATGACTGCTTTTGCCTATAGCAAACTAAATCTTTGTTTTGACCCACTTTCACTTGTCAGATTTTGATAAAATTTAGCTTTTTGGAAAGCCAATGACATAAGGAAACGGATTGCACAAGTTTTGCGAAAAAAAATTTGCAATTTTTTTGCAAAAAAACTGTCAAAGGAAATTTGCACATTTTTAGTTTTTCTTGATTAAAAATCAGGTTATTTAAAATTTTGCAAAAATTTTTGCTTATTTGAAATGGCATGGTCAAGGGCTTTTCAAAAATGTATAATTTGTCATTTTTTGGACAAATTTTTTTTGCAAACATTTTTACTATAAAACTGGATTTTGCAATAAAAAATTCAATTTTCGCAAATTTGCAAATTTTTTTGCAGATTCTAAAAGTAGAGCACAAGAGCTTTCTAATGATGTATCATTTGTCATATTTGGACATAAAACATGGGATTTAGAGGGGGGGGTCAAATTGACCCCCCCCCAGCGTATCCTGGTTTTCAAGTACCCCAGCGGGGATAGGGTTAATCACATATTTCAAATTCACAAATTTCGAGTAAATCTCATCTTAATCTAAAACTTGAATATTAAAGATAAATTGGCAGAGAAACATCAGCTTTGTCAGGATTTAACTGTGAATGAGACGTGCGACTTTATTGATACGACTTTGTGACCTCGTCACATGGATTTAGCCTGCTTATAAAAGTCTCAGAAATTTTAGGACAGGGTCAACTTTGAAGTGTCGCAACGCCTTGGGCTTTGATTTAACTTACTTATGCTTTTCTGGCAAAATTGTCATCTATTTTTGCTTGAGAGCTTGCAACCTTTAAATCGCAGTGTCGCAGCGTATCTACTTTTGGTTCTATGAACAAGCAAATTTATTCTTCTCAATAGCTCTTTAAGAAGAGGAGTTATGATTGTAAAATATAATAATTCAATCTCACGTGCAATTTACTTTAGTTTGACGTGCAACTGTACAGGGTTTAGTTTACTTTAGTTTGACGTGTAACTGTACAGGGTTTAGTTTACTTTAGTTTGACGTGTAACTGTACAGGGTTTAGTTTAGTTTAATTTAGTTTGACGTGTAACTGTTCAGGGTTTAGTTTACTTTAGTTTGAAGTGCAGTAACTGTACAGGGTAACGCTGATATTATACCCTAACTTACGTCAATATTTATAGCTTACACCAACATTTCTCGGTTGGGTAAATAATATAGCTCAATTGCCCCCCCCCCTAGATTACCCCCAGGGGGTACGTACCAATAAGTTCCCATAAAAATATTTCAGCCCATTTTGTTAAGCCGTTTGGCCAGCTATAGCTATCAATATATATGAAAGAAGAGCTTTATTATCTCTACCTTCATCCCTACCTATCTAAAACAGATTAAAAGAATTCCTTACCCTTAATTGCTAGCTGCTGAGAACAAGGAAGAACCTGTGCGCTAAAATATTTCGAAAATGGAAACCTGAATCCAGGAGATTTAAACCTGAAGTATTTTCAAATGTAATGTATTTATTGGAGTAGTTGAACGCCCGTACCATGCCCTTACATAGAAACCAGAATCAGGATACAGAAATCTGAATCAGGATACAGGAACCTGAATCAGGATATAAGAACCAGAATCAGGATACAGAAATCTAAATCAGGATACAGGAACCTAAATCAGGATACAGGAACAAACATGAATAAGGATATATGAACCTGAATCAGGATACAGGATCCTGAATCAGAATACAGGATCCTGAATCTGGATATAGGAACCTGAATCAGGATACAGGATCCTGAATCTGGATACAGGATCCTGAATCAGGATACAGGAACCTGAATTAGGATAGAGGAACCTGAATCAGGATTCAGGAACCTGAATCAGGATACAGGAACCTGAATCAGGGTACAGGAACCTGAATCAGGATACAGGATCCTGAATCAGGATACAGGATCCTGAATCAGGATACAGGATCCTGAATCTGGATATAGGAACCTGAATCAGGATACAGGATCCTGAATCTGGATACAGGATCCTGAATAAGGATACAGGAACCTGAATCAGGATAGAGGAACCTGAATCAGGATAGAGGAATCTGAATCAGGGTACAGGAACCTGAATCAGGATACAGGAACCTGAATATCAGAATACAGGAACCTGAATCAGGATACAGGAACCTGAATCAGAATACACAGGATACTGGAACCTGAATCAGGATACTGGATCCTGTACCTGAGCAAGAGTTTCTAGATAAAACTTTTATTTTCCAGCATGCATTCTTTTTCTAAAAATGATTTTTTAGAAAGTTTAAGTTGAAAGGATGAAAGTTCAGAACTATAGAAAATAATTAGTAGCAATTGTTACAGTCAGCAAGATTTTTAGCAGTCTAAGAATTAGTTTTGCAACTTATGAAATTAAACTTTCCATGTTTTAAACAAGGCATTGATTAAGGTTTAGCTCACTCATTAATTACTATAGAAGGAGATGATTTATTGTACTGTACCGTTTTGCTCTCTATAGTTTGTTATCTATACAACTTCCTCTTTTACGGTAAATGAACATTAATTACTATAGAAGGATTTATTGTACTGTACCGTTTTGCTCTCTATAGTTTGTTATCTATACAACTTCCTCTTTTACGGTACTTTAAATGAACCAGACTTCTCAGTGTTCCATGAGGACCTTGCTATACATTTAAATTAATGAAAAGTGGGCAGGAAGTGGGCAGGAAGACATAAAACGGGAATTGAAAACAAAGATAAAAGAAAAATCTATATTTTAAAAAAGATTTTACGAGCCTTATTGGATATTTGTATAGACTTTTAGATTTAAACTAAAATATTCGTTAAGTAACCATATTAGATAAAAAATTCGCGAAAAGTTATTTTTAAACCAAGTTAAAATAAGTTACGTTGTGTGATTAAGCCAAGATTTCATTAAATGATATTATAAATTACATAATTATTTAAATTATATACATTATAAATTAAGCTATTTTATTCAATCTTTATTTTTATGTTTTTTTTAATTTCCTTAGTTTTAGACAAAATTAAAATGTGTTTTTTTTTCATCAAAGAAGTTGATAATTTGTCTGTACTGCAATTTCTGTACTGCAATTTCTGTACTGTATTTTCCTTGCGTACACCATGTTTCAAAAGAAAAAGAAAAATAAGTATTTTACTTTAATGTAAAAACCATTTTTGAAATTTTTAAACGGAAAGCCGGGTTCATTATATTTATAATATAAATTATTTTGGGCTTGTTTGTTCTTTTCTTTATAGCCTCTCGATAAATATCACAACAACTGAACCGGTTCTGGACTGTCTAAATTGAAATTGATTTAAAAATTTTTTTTTTATATTGTGAAAGAAAATCTGCGAATTGGTTTATTTTTTCGTAAAGTAAAATATGTACCATTGAAACAACATTTTATGCGAGTTGCGGTCTTTTAATAATATCAAATTCTAAGAGAGGTTGCTAAATGCTAATGTAATATTTTAAATTGCATTTAACTATTAAAACCTGAGTCTAAAACTAAAGAATGCGCGAATTTTAAGTTCGAGGTTATAAGTTCTGTAAAATAATGAATAGCTACTTAAATATTAAACTTTCTCAATTTTAAATTTGAATTTCCCGGGAAAATCTGAACCAATCAGAGAAAAGGATTTACGGAGAATATTACATAACCATCGCTAATCAGCTGATTACGTAACTGAAAACAAAACATATTTCGAGTTACAACCGTATTTTGGGTTTACATGCTCCCCAAGTTCATCTAAAAGCAAAGTCATCTTCACGTGAAAGCATCCCGAGTTCCATCATTGATTTACGACAATCCCGTACAATCCCGTTTAAACATCTTTTATGAGAAAAGTTTGAAAAGATTTGATCAGGATTCAATGATAGTTGTCTTGTTATTTTTGATGGGGTTATTTAAAAGTACGCTCAAATCTTATGCTTGTTTTATTTTACGATTTGCAGGTGGAAGTCTTTTAGAAAATTCATTTATCTACCTTTAAAAGATGTCGCTGTATAACAAGGAAAGGAAATCGGCAATTAACAAAAAAAATTACAATTTATCATAAAGTTAATGACAAGCTGTCTGACATTGAACAGAAACAAATTGTTTTTGGTCAATATTCAATCTGTTAAAAAACTGATAATTGGTGAAACTGTGCTGAAACATCTATTCTGAAAATTGTCTATTTTTTAAATAGAATAAGATTGATTTAATATTTCAGGGTTACCCACAAAAGATTAGACTTTCCGACGACCTTGAAACGTCTCGTTAATTATTTGTAAAGCATTATAGTTTATTAGGTTAAACTCATTTGATAATAAGCTGTAAACAATATAGGTAATTAGGTTAAACTCATTTGATAATAAACTGTAAACTACTAGTTTATTATGTTAAACTCATTTTATAATAAGCTGCAAACTACTATAGGTAATTATATAGGATAAACTCATTTGATAATAAGCTGTAAACTACTAAGTAATTATGTTAAACTCATTTTATAATAAGCTGTAAACTTATATTTTATTAGGTTAAACTCATTTGATAATAAACTGTAAATTACTAGGTAATTAGGATAAACTCATTTGATAATAAACTGTAAACTACCAGGTAATTAGGATAAACTCATTTGATAATAAGCTGTAAACTACTAGGTAATTAGGATAAACTCATTTGATAATAAACTGTAAACTATAAGGTAATTAGGATAAACTCATTTGATAATAAACTGTAAACTACTAGGTGATTATGTTAAACTCATTAGATAATAAGCTGCAAACTACTATAGGTAATTATATAGGATAAACTCATTTAATAATAAGCTATAAACTACAAGTAAGTAATTATGTTAAACTCATTTTATAATAAGTTGTAAACTATATAGGTAATTAGGATAAACTCATTTGATATCAGCTGTAACTTACAAGGTAATTAGGATAAACTCATTTGATAATAAGCTATAAACAAGGATAAACTTATTTAATAATAAACTGTAAATTACGAGGTAATTAGGTTAAACTCATTTGATAATAAACTGTAAAAAAAGTAATTAAGTGAAATTTACTCCAAAAATATTTTCTTTTGAATTTAAATGAAATGATATAAATAAACTGAATAAACATCTGGCTACAAAGAAAATTTCATTAAAAGAAAATTATGAATGCAACCAACTTTTAATGCAACGTCTGAATTAATAAAATAATTATCCATGTTTCAGTTTGAAAAGAATATTCTAATTCCGTTGCTATCCAAAATGATAAAAGAACAAAATGAATTCAAGGTTTTTGTGATCAATTTTCCAAAAAATAGTTTAAATTTTACTCTATGGGCCGCAAATGATTTTCAAAACCATCCCATCCTTCCATTCAAAATCATCGCATCCCCCTTTCCAACATTGCAAGCACTCCCATGTATTTTCTATTTGTAGCTTATAATATTTATATTTAGTATTTATTATGTGTTTAATAATTGTGTTAATTGATGGTTCAAGTTCAAAAAAACATATGTATCATTTTTTAAATTTAATATTCATCATTTGTTATTGAAATAATTAAAAACTAGTTTTTAGTGTAGATAATTTCTAATACAGGATTACCCATTAAAAATAAACTGGAAGCGTAATATCACGTGACCCGCCATGCAAGGATAATGCCCGATTCACAAAGGTACCCTTGAAACCTTTATCTGATCAATAATGTGGAATATATTGTCATTGTTCGGGTTTAAGAGTGCTTCGTTATAACATTTTCTAAACGTTTTCCTGCAGTGGAAATGCGCAAGTAACTTTTGTAAAGAAACTACAATTGAAAACAATCATCGACAATCATATAAAAATTAATAATATATAATATTCATACTTGATCAGACAAAGCTTGGTAACATGATGCTACGCTAACAGTCCCCTAAAAAGAATCCTATAGTCCTCCATTAAAAAAGCGCTTTGTTCCAAACAGTGCTCTTTAAATCTGTATCTGATAACTGGGTGAGACTGAGATATCGTCGTTTTTTTAGCTTGAAAACTGAGATAAATAAACTACAATTTACTCATTCATTCTTGATCTCACAATTAGCTTGAAAGGGTATATCGCTGTGAAATTGGGCGTGCCAATGTATATGTAAGATAACTAATTATCAATCCCTGTATAAGAAAGAACCAAAATATCTTTAAATATCTAGGTTTGACGGTTATATAATATATAATCTTCCTCATTCAAAATAATTTCTTAAACGTCAGGTAAAGATAGTGAATAAGTACAGTGATAACCAGAAAACTCTGAAATAGGAAGTTATAACTTCAAATATTACTATAATGTCGTCTTCTTATTCCATTGTTTTCTGGTCAGCACTGTAGATAAACTGACGCTAAAATTTATAAATAAAGGAAATAATACAAATTTCATGGTTCAAGGATAACCTTATATTTAATCAATTAAAAAGTTGTCAATCTCTAAACCATATTTTCTATTAAAAGGGGATGGTGGAGTTGGCACATTTGATGTAGGGGGGGGGGGGGGGCCCTGCCTTCATTTTTGGTTCAAATCTTCCAATTTTTTGGGTGCACGCCTAATTAGTGATCGAAATTCATAAAATAAAATCAAATTGAATTTTAATGACCTCTAATGACCTCTAATGACCTCTAATGACCTCCAGAAATAGAAAATATTTTAACTATGGCTTTATGCACATCAAACGAAAGCTAGGGACCCAGGGAATACAGTAGCAGCAAAAAATCCAGTGTTTGACCTTCTAATGACCTCTTACGACCTCTAATGACCTAAATGA
>NW_019396244.1:256148-325313 GCF_000591075.1 Eurytemora carolleeae | reverse complement strand
GGGCCCCCCCCCCCCCTACATCAAATGTGCCAACTCCACCATCCCCTTTAGTTCTAAACTTTAAACGAAGAAAGTAGATAAATAATTCGTATTGTGTTGATATATAATATGCTATTGCTTGATGAGACTAAACCCTGTCCTAATATCCTGGAATAAGAGAATTCCCATGGCTCAACTATATGAGGAATATAGTTGAGCCATGGGAATTCTCTAATTCCAGGACATTAGGACAAGGTTTAGTCTCATCAAGCAAAATAGCATATTATATATCAACAAGCAATAGCATAACTTGTTTATTATAAATCTAATCTATTTATTTATTTGAAGACCCCCCCCCCTTTCCCACATAGTAACTTTTTGTCGTGCCGAGGCTTGGAAAGGTCAGATGCCAAGTGCTGCGGCTAGGAGATACAATGAGCCAGCGCTAACCTCCCCCTCTTCCAGTGTTTTCTATAGCATTCTTTTTTATTTTCTATTTTGTTTTAGATGGTTTAAGAGGTTACAGTTTAAGTGATATATTAATAAGTTTTGTAAATACATGGATTAGTATTGAATGACAAAAAAAAATTAAGTAAAATGGCAAATATCCTGTTTTTCCTCATTCTTATATATTTTTCTTGTCTTGTCAAATTAACGTCAAAATAAAATATCAAATAATATTTTTGAAAACTAAAACTATGCTGCTAATATATAGAAGCTATTGTGTAAACTCCTGTATAAGAAAACTGGCATTATATCAAACCCATTATTATGGTTTTCCAACTGAGAAACTGAGCCGTATTGCAACTTTCAGAATTTGTATGGACGCTACGTTCTTCAGCATAAGTCATTTTTAACAATTTTCTCCTTATTATAGACGCATCAGATAGAAGTAAGATTAGTGGCGATCAAAAGCGATTATTTTTCGCCGTAAGCCTATACTCCCTTTCATTTTTTACGAAAACTACCTTTAATCAACAATAAAAAATCGGCAACTTTAAATTTATAATTTTTTTAACTTCAACCATCTCTATAGAAAAGGCATATTTTTTTATTAAAAAAAATGCACAAAAATGTTGAAAAAAATATTAAAACCTCATTCATGATGTTTACTCATTATTTTCTCCATCAACAAAAGTGTTAAGGGTTCAATCCTTGAATCATGAAGGTGTGTATAGAAGAAGTTGAGATATACAAACTGTGAAGAACATTAGTCAAACTATTAAATATTGATCTCACAAAAGGTATTAGGATATTTAGCAGAAATAAAAACAAGTAATTTTTGTAAAATTTTGAAAATCTACGAAAAATTATATTAAATCTGCAAACCTTTTTTGTTTTTGTTTTTTATTGTCAAAGATAAGCCACAATCAAAAGTTTAAATAGAAGATGGGCGCCCTGAAAGCCTAGTATTTTAGGAAATTGTGAAGCACTTGTCTTTAGCTAAGGTTTTAAAGAAATAGAACACCCCCCCCCCAAAAAAAAAAACTTGATGTCTTTAAACTAACAACAAAAAATATGCCTGACTGATGCCCTATCTGGGTGTCCCATGGCCGCAAGGGAACCATATGCATGCCAGGGAATACTAAAAAGATGCATTGTAAAACTAAATGCAAGATATTTTGTATATTTCCTACTCTGATACTCTGTATACAGGAACATAAACTTGACAAACTTTAATGCGTTTCTTTAGTTCTTCCTTTCATGGCAGCCTCTGCACACTGCAGAAGAAATCCATTTTCATATACGGGGGGTGTGCACTCCTTTCTTACACACCTAAAGTTTTAAAAACTTTAAGCATTTTTATGCACTAAAACTCCCGTTCATTTAAAGTACCGTTCTGCAGACTTTAAGACAAGAAGAGTAAGTTGTTTACAGTGTATACAATATACATGCAGTCCTTAAAAGGTAAAGCAGTATAAGTTCACCAAATGAATCATCCCCTTCTAGAGAGATTAACGTGTCTAGTAATTAGTAAGCTACAACTTACAAGTATCAATTCATTTAGAAAATTATTTAAGAATATCAATAGAATTTCCCTAAAAAGGGGTGGTTCATTTGGTGTACCGTCCTGTTTTGCCTTAAATAGTCATGTGCACTTTACTGCTTGCTCTGCGGTACTAGAAATGAACCAGATTTTATTATGATATGTTTACATTCAGTAGGTGTTTATCAATGCTTTAAAAAAATTGATATTATCGGGCGGGAAGTGTCTGAATGATAGACACTACCTTCAGTGCGTTAATTAACGTCACACCGGACATGAGTAGCCTTTGAATAGTTCAAATTTTTAAATAAAAAAGAATTTAATTTCCTTTTTCGTGGGACAATAATTTCTTGTCGTATTTTGTTGGCAGACTCTATATGAAAGGAAACAAATAACTCATTCTCTCAAGATCCTATAAGGATTAGATTCAAGAGAGTCCCAAAAGTACAAACGCCATATTCTGGTTCACCATCTAGTTGCAAAAATATAGAATACATAGTTTGAGCAAAGTTCAGACAATTTTGTATAGTGAATATTAAATATTTTTCATATTTAATAAATTGTATTAAAAAATAATTCCATTAAAATAACAACTTTTGACATTAAAATCTCAAAGAGTACACACAAAGGAAAAGTTGATTTTTTTTAATCTTAACCGTTCTAGACGTGTTGACAACACTTTCAAAACAACGTGTATAGGAATTATAGACAAACTAATTCTTTTTAAGAATAAAGATGTTAATGAACCATTTCACAAGTAACATTTGCAACCTGATGGTTTTAACTCTTGATTTTCAAAATTAAACAATTTTATCTAATAGAGCTCATATTTTGAAATATCTAACGTAAAGATTTTGGGATTTAAAAATTTTGAGTTTGTAGCAATTACTCAATATCATTAATCCTTTCCTGTATTGTGTTGGTTGTAGGATAGCCACGATCCAAGTTAAAGTAAATTGCAATTCAATCCTAACTTCTTATTGTGATATTAAGATATTGAAAATACAAAAATTCAATTTCTTTAATACCACCAATTTAAATTGGCTTTTCTCATACTTAAACTACGAGGTCAAACAATATACACGCGTTCTCAAGTTTTCGCATTAATTTAACCTTTTATTTATGTCTATAACTTGTAGTGTACCAAGTACTGGAGAAACTGTCAAATTTTAAACAATTCCTATGAAATTTTAAGCTGATAAAAACAATGAATTGCAATTTTTTAAAAGAAATATCTTCCAATACCTTCGACACTTACAAAAGTTACTCCATTTCATAAGTTCGTATAAATTAAATAGAAACCCCCCTTTTAAACATGCGTTGAAGTCTGTCATGTCATGATACGGGATGTCCCAATAAACGTTGGATCAATTAATAGACGTCTTGGAAATAATTCCAAAATGTGGTCTGTCAACCTTTAGATCTTGAAAATTGACGGAGATATTTAAACAGAGTTTAGATTTTATTTAGTAACTAACTTGAGAACCCGGCGTTGCCAAGGATACTCATAGTTACTCCCGCCGTTTACCCGCACTTGGTCGTAAATTACGATTTTATCTATTTTTCTCATCCCAGGCAAAACCATGTTAATAACATTACTGTGGCTCTCTAGAGTTCCCCAATCAAAACTTGAGGCAAATCGGTCCAGGGGTTCCTGAGTTATGATCGGACAAACAGATAAACAGAGATTATAACTTTCACTCTCCACTAAACGCTGCTATACAGGGTGCCCAAAAAACATGGGAATTCAGTGACGAATTCGATATCGTCTTTTCAAATAATTCTTTGATTTAGTATAGTGATACCTACTGAGAAAGCTGTAATCTGTAAGAGTTTCGTCTGCTATGTTTACATTTTGTTTGTTTATGTTTTGACTGCAACCGGATTACTTAGTAAAACAAGAAAATTACAGTATACAAACAGAGTAAACTTGTCCGTATTCACTGTTCATCTTGCGGAGACATTATTGACACATCTTTGCAGTCTTTTACCCTTTTCATTAAATAAACTCTAGCAGACATAATAATATTATGGCTTTTGAAATTAGGTATTACAATGCTAATTCATAACAAAGACGATATCGAATTCGTCACTGAATTCCCATGTTTTTTGGGACACCCTGTATCTTCGGTCAGTGTACTGCAAATTACTGCGGAACGCCTCGAAAGCTTAGTTAAGGGTGCTTTATATATATTTAGATTCAACATTTTTAAAAATATTGTAAATTAATCTACTGTTCAAAATTAATTGAATTAATAAAGCTGATGATTTATCAATCCTGAGTGAAAGGGAGAATTGATGCACGAAAATATTGAAGAACAAAAGTATTAATGAGAGAAAAATAAAATAAATTCAAAAATAAAACCACATCTCTCGGAATACAACAATGGACACTGATGAAAGAAAAAAATTCCAAGAACCTGCAATCAATAGAAATAGGGTCTAATTACATCATTAAAAATCATACTTTAAAACTATGCTTCTTGTGTAAACTATTTAGATAAAAGAACGGTCCACGTTTCTTTAACTAGCTCTTGTATTATAACATTGATATTGATGCACTTTAAACTTTTCCCTGATTATCATTTACCAGAGAACATCTCGCGCAAATATTGGCCATATTCTTGCTCTTCTTTGTCAAATAAATACACAAATTACTTTTTATTCAAAAGCTGCGGGGCAGTGGCACGCACAAACCATCAAAATTCATATAAATAACCATCGATATCTCCATCATTGATGGTTAGATAAGTTCTCAATCTGACTTTATGTGAACTGGAGATAGTACAAGGCTACCCACAAAGGATGAGACTGTAAAGACGACCTGAAACCGTTTAAATATGATGATTCCAAGGTTAAATTAAGTCTTCTGCACTTTAAAATGTTTTGATTTGATAAAGAACGAAAAAAGTTGACAGTTGCAGCGGACCAAATAGGCAACAGTTAAATATTCCATGAAGTCGTCTTTGAAGCCTCATCCTACTTATTTTTAGGCTTGGTAACATCCTCAAAAGAACAAAAAATGTTGCTCCACTTTGTAACGCCTTCAGGCAAACTCTAAAAAAGTTTAAATAAAAAATATAACTGGTCAAAAAAATTCGATTAACAGTAAAAATAAAAGGTAAGTTTTGTAAAATAAGACTTTATTCCGTTTTTACTCTTTTTCATAATATACATATATTCTAATATGACCTTTAATTGGAAAACTATGGGAAATACTGCAAATGAAGGTATTTAGATTTAAATCTTAAAACATGTCAGAATTTAAATTACAGTAAAAATCTTTAACGTTAAAGTTTATTTCATATCATAAAAATAAAAATTAAGGTCTGTGCAACATATCTTTGCTTTCTTTTAGAAGTTTTTGATTGTTGTACTGCTAGGGGGTGGACATTCTGCGGTATGGTTAAAAAAGATTATGGAAACTAAAAATAATTACAAAAACTAAAGATGATTATGGAAACTAAAGATGATTACCGGAAACTCAATTAAACTAAAGATGATTACAAAAACTAAAGATAATTACAGAAACTAAAGATGATTACAGAAACAAAAGATGATTCAGAAACTAAAGATTACTACAATACTAAAGAAAATTATAGCAAGTAAGGATGATTAGAGAAACTAAATTATGATAACAGAAACTAAAGATGGGTAGGGAATATAAAGATAATTACAGAAACTAAAGATGATCACACAAACTGAAGATGATTACAGAGTAACTAAAAATACAAAAGAAACTAAGATGATTATGGAAACTGAACATGATTACAAAAAACTAAAGATGATTACAGAAAAGCTAAATTATAATAACAGAAACTAAAGATGAGTACGAAATATAAAGATGATTACAGAAGCTGAAGATGATCACAGAAACTAAAGAAGATTATGGAAACTAAAAATAATTACAGAACCTGAAGTATAATAACAGAAACTAAAGATAATTACAGAATCTAAAGATAATTACAGAAACTAAAGATGATTACAGAAACTGGGAGATGATTATGGAAACTAAAGTTGATCACAGAATCTAAAGTTGATCACAGAAACTAAAGTTGATCACAG
Source organism: Eurytemora carolleeae (assembly GCF_000591075.1). Taxonomy (NCBI): domain Eukaryota; kingdom Metazoa; phylum Arthropoda; class Copepoda; order Calanoida; family Temoridae; genus Eurytemora; species Eurytemora carolleeae. The sequence continues at coordinate 319,282 of NW_019396244.1, read as the reverse complement.
AAACTGAAGATAAGTACGTCGAATATAAAGATGATTATAGAAACTAAAGATGATTACAGGAACTGAAGATGATTACAGGAACTGAAGATGATTACAGAAACTGAAGATGAATATGGAAACTAAAGATAATTACAGAAACTAAATTATGATAACAGAAACTAATGATGAGTATGGAATTTAAAGATTATTAAAGAAACTGATGATAATTACAGAAGCTAAAGATAATTACAAAAACTAAATCATAATAACAGAAACTAAAGATGAGTACGGAATACTGAATATAAAGATGATTACAGAAGCTAAATTATAATGACAGAAACTAAAAATGAGTATGGAATATAAAGATTATCACAGGAACTAATGATAATTACAGAAATTACAGAAACTAAAGATGATTACAGAAACTAAAGATGATTATGGAAACTAAAGATGATTACAGAAACTAAAGATGATTATGGAACTAAAGATGATTACAGAAACTAAAGATGATTATGGAAATAAAGATGATTACAAAAACTAAAGACTATAATAACAGAAACTAAAGATGATTACAAAAACTAAAGATGATAATAGAAACTTAGGATGATTACACAAACTAAAGATGATTAAAGAGAATAAAGATAATAGAAGACACTAAAGATGATTATAGAAACTAAAGAATAAAGATGATTACAGAAACTGAAGATGATTATGGAAACTAAAGATAACTACAGAAACTAAATTATGATAACAGAAACTAATGATGAGTACGGAATTTAAAGATGATTACAGAAACTAATGATAATTACAGAAACTGAAGATGATTACAGAAACTAAATTATAAAGACAGAAACTAAAGATGAGTATGGAATATAAAGATAATTACAGAAACTAATGATAATTACAGAAACTAAAGAAAATTACAGAAACTGAAGATGATTACAGAAATTAAAGATAATTACGAAACTAAAGATGATTACAAAAACTAAAGATGATTATGGAAATTTAAGATGATTACAGAAACTAAAGATGATTACAAAAACTAGAGATGATGGAAACAAGGATGATTACAGAAAATAAAGATGATTAAAGAAACTAAAGATGATTTTGGAAATTAAAGATAATTATAGAAACTATAGATGCTACCACCGTTTGAACTATTGTTCATTTAAATTATTGTTCGTTTAAACTACTGCACGTGATACCACGTGAGCAGTTCAAACATTCAATAGTTCAAATAATTTAGTTTCATGCACGTTTGAACTATGTTTTAGTTCATTTGAACTATTCACAAAATAGCTAAAATTACCCTTAACTACTGCACGTGGTACCATCGTGAGCAGTTCAAACATTCAATAGTTCAAACAATTTTGTTTCATGCTCATTTGAACTATTTTTTTGTTCATTTGAACTATTCACAAAATAGTCAAAATTACCCTTTAAAAAAAGTGGAAATTAACACAAAAATAGTTAATTGAACAAAAAAATAGTTTAAACGAACAAAAAAAAGAACAAAGAAAAAAGTTCAAATGAATAAAAAACATAAAAATAAATGTTTTTATAATAAATGAGTTCATGAGTCTAAATGAAATATATAGTTTACAGGAACAAATAAATGTTTAGACCATTTTTTTTATTCATTTGAACTATTTCAAAGTTCATTTAAACTAATAGCCTCAGCGCTCGTCCCTCCAGCCTGTCATATAGCCATAGCGTTTGGCCCAGAAATTGCCTTAACCTTATAAACCTATAATACACATTTGAGCTATATTTTTTGGTTAATTTGAACTATTTTTATGCTCATTTTAAACTACAGTCAGCAGCGCTCGGCCCAAAAATTGTCTTAAACTAACCTAAACCTAATTAAAATTCACAGGGGCGTATACAAGTGGGGCAAAAAAATGTTCCCAATTTGCTAAATGTTATTGTTAATGATAAATTTATAATTAGAAATTTGTAAGAACTAGACTTAAGTTATAATAATGTTCATATCTAGTAATGTTCCTTAATCAATACTCATTTATCAAAATTGTAATATTGTTCCTAATTTTCATGCATTTAAGTATAACTAGTAATTTCTTTTTGTTCTTAAATTGCTAATGTTCCTATTATTGTTCATGTTCCTGTGTCCGACCCACCTTAAATCCCTGTCCTAATCCTATATTTTTTTTCCTAATTCCTGAACAATCTGTTTATTGTTCCTAAATCTCTGTCCTAATCCACAATCTTTTTATTGTTCCTAAATCCCTGTCCGAATCCTTTAATTTTGTTCCTAATTCCTGAACAATCTTTTAATTGTTCCTAAATTCCTGTCCTAATCCTTTATTTTTGTTCCTAATTCCTGAACAATCTTTTAATTGTTCCTAAATTCCTGTTCTAATCCATTAATTTTGTTCCTAAAATTTAAAAATAAAGTTTTTTAGTCTTTGGTCATTAATTTTCACTCTTTTTGAGTCTTTTAAGTCAAAAAAATTTGCGCCTGCGGCACGATTTTTTGTTCATAATTATTCATTTTTTTGTTCCTAAAAAATCTTGCCCCCCCCCCTCACTTAAATCCTGTATCCGCCCCTGAAAATTCACACAATTGAACTATTTTTGTGTTTATTTGAACTCTTGGGTTTATTTGAACTCTTGGGTTTATTTGAAATATTTTTGTTTAAGAATAAATTTTTTTTTGGTTCATAAGAACTATTTTCATGTTAATTTGAAATATTTCATTTGAACAGTTTTTGTGCATTTGAACTATTTTATTATCATTTGAAATATTTCTTTGTAAACAACCTAAATCCTTAATTGTATGACCTATAAAACTTCATGAATTATAACAAAATTCAAAAAACTTAATTCATAGAAAAATACTTCAAATGAGCAAGTAATGTGTTGATTTGAACTACAGGATATGACGTCATGTCATTAGTTCAAATGAACAGTAGTTCAAACGAACAATATAGTTTTATAAAACTATATTAATGAACAATAGTCCAAACGGCGGTAGTTCAATTACGCAAATCCGCTATACTTCACTTCTGACCTACGAAAAATCCGCTATACTTGCACATCAGACCTACTAGCACGTGGGTTTACTGCTGCTAAATGGACTTGTGGCCGCAGCGACCGGCCCCCTAGCCTGACCTAGCCGCGGCGCTCGGCCCCTAGCAGCTGTCCAAGCCGCAGCGCTCGGCCCAGAAATTGTTTTAACCTAACTTAACCCTCGACAAATAATACAAAAATAAACAGCTGGGCGTAGGTCAGATATTGCAGTAGGTCCGATAGTTAATAGGACAGAAGTTATGTAGTGGCCATGTGTGGGGATATGTTGCGTATGGTGTAACATTACAACAACTAAAAGATATTTACAGAAACTGAAGATGATTTTACAGAAACTAAAGATGAATTTACAGAAACTAAGAAACTAAAGATGATTTTACAGAAACTAAATTAATAACAGAAACTTTATGAAGATTAGTACGGAATATAAAGACAGAAACTAAAGATATGAGTATCGAATATTAACTAAAGGAGACCTCCTAATCTCAGGGATAAACTCATCCGAGCCGTAATTCCAGATCCTCCTAGAATGAGGCCAAAGAGGCTAATACCTGGTATGAAACCTTGTGGTTTAAATTGCCCAACTTGTCCCTTCATAGGGTCTGCGCCGGATTACAATCCTGCAAATTCGTTTCTCTTAGTACAGCAATTTTTGATACATAAGCTTCATCTAAAATTTGAACTTTAAAACGCGCCTGGTACGAGTGAGCGCAAAATGAATCGAGAGCTCGTGAAGGAGCGGTGGACGAGCAGAGCGCGGCACCAAGTCTTCATCGGAGCCTGTAAGGCCTTTAAGCCTTCACTTCCATACAATCCGGCGAAATAGTAACTTTAAACTTATATTTCAGATAAAATGCAGAATGAGGGCTGTTCGACTGGAGAGCTCTCATACGGAGTTGTATAAATTCTAAAAGGTTGAATTTATATAATTCTTACAAGGGCCTGGAACAGTTATACAATCCTCTAATACCAGCAAGCTAAGATTGAGATTAATGGAACTTTCAACTGTAAGACCAGAAATGTAGTTTACTGTATTGAGGGTCAACCCAGACCGAAATATATTATTAATAAATGTGGAACTAACATCTACTTTTTACTCTACAGAGGTTTGGTCCATCACCATCACCGAATTTTTAAATATAAAGATACAGAAACTAAAGATGAGATACGGATTATGAAGATACAGAAACTAAAGATGAGTTTGGAATATAAAGATACAGAAACTAAAGATGAATACGGAATATAAAGATATATACAGAAACTAAAGATAGTAAAAGACACTAAAGCTTTCTCAATTGAAAAGACCGTCGACCGTCCCCTGTTAAGTGTTTGCAGTGTAGCTAACAACCCTCTAATAAGTAACCTTAATCCATTAATAGAAATATTAAAAAAGAATGAAGGGTAAGGTGACAAAAAAAATATATAGTTTGCGAGAGAAAAATTCTGAAAACAAATAAATGTCAAAATCAGCTGTTTTATTGGTTCGCGGGGAAATTTTTATAATCTACGAATGGATGGCCGCGACACATCTGAGATTTCACTCTGCTTCGCGGTCTGTATTCCACTCTGAGCACAATTCTAATCATCTTTGTTTTCTTTATTTTTAGATTTCAAACTTCGTAAAATTTGTGATTTTATAAGTTATGAAAATTTGTTGAATTTTTATATCTTAATTATAGTTCTTTTAATTTAATGAATTTTTCTGTTCAAAAACTACATTTAATATTTACTATTTTTGTAATTTTATTGCGTAATTAGAACAAAGAGAAAGGTTAGAAAGAAAATGTATTTCATTTCATTGTTTTACATTGTTCTCAAATTCCTTAAAAACAAACTTGTAAAGTATTGGTCTTGAGAAAGATGAACAAATGTTTTTTTTTCAGAAACCCAAGATGTCTGTTTATTAAATTTAAGTAAATTCAGAATTCTCTGAAGAACTTTGTAACCTGGTAGATGAAGAGAGGTGGATCTGCTTAATCAGATCCGTAGAGCTGTAGGAACTACTGGGACTCTTTAAGGGGTATTTAGGAGTTATAACTAAGTGACTTGTAGGGGGCTGTAGGTAGGAGCTGAGGGATCCTCTCTTTTTAGGGGTGTAGGAGTTACTTTTATTCTTAAGGTGAGAACATTGGTAACTTACTACATCAGGATTTTTGGACCTACCATTCCACCCGCCTCCCCCTTACAAAAAAAAAATCTACATGAAATGTTATAAATGAGGTCGCAGCGCTCGGTCCCCTAACCTGTCCTAGCCGCGGCGATCAGCTCCCTAGCATGTCCTACCACAGCGCTCGGCCCAGAAATTGCCTGAACATAACCTGATCCTGAAACAATACAAATTTTTATGTACACTTTTTGGGAGGAGGGGGGCGTGGCCAAAACTCTTTCACTAGGACCGAGTATAAATATTTAGGCATTAAGAGCAAGAAATCAATTAGTTAAGTCCTAGTATAGGTTACTGGACCCACCACCTCTCTTCTATTATTCTATTCATGTATTACGACGTTTATTTTTTATTATATCCATCGATATATTAAACTTTAACTTTATTATAAACGTTTATTTCAATGTGCATCTAAATGGTTCAATTAAATAATCTATGTCTAGATGGATTACCAGTACCCGAGTCAGGATCCTAGACTAAGCCTGGAGGAGAGGTTGAAGATCCTCTATCCGATGGTGAACGAGGAGGAAACACCTTTACCAAGGGCCTTTTAAGGGGGAAAGGGATTTTGTGGGGGGAGAAGGGTTTGGGGAGCGGAAAAGGGATTTTGGGTGGGAGAAGGTTGGGATGGGTGGAGTATCATTTTGAATTTTGCGTCTTGAGATGTTCAACTTTTCCTCATGATTATTATTTCAAATGTTTTTTTTTTGTATGTGGTAATATTATTTTATTTTATTCCGAAATCAATCAATAATTTTTTACTTTTTTTGTGAAGGATAAATACAATTATATTGGACTCTCACAAACAAACCTCAGAGTTCACTACAAAGGACATGGGAAAACACACAAGGCAAGTAAACAATAAAAATAAACAATAAATGTAAAAAAATAAATTTGTAAAAACAATGATTTTAAACTCCTTTTAAAGAGGACTTGGCCCGATTTACAACGATACCCTTAAACTTTAAATATTGATCAAAAATGTTGAATATATCGTCGTGTTTCTAGCTTAAAAAGTGTTCATTTCTGGCAATTCCTTTTTTGTTAAAAACATTGATATCTATTTTATTCTTATCATACAAAGCTTTAAGGGTTCTGATTCGGATTTGTCAGTTGACAAACTACTAATGTAGAGTCACTTCAAATATCGTCGGCTGTCTGTTTAATATTGATATTAATACTAGGACGCGAGCAGTGTACGAGCCACCTGCCCCATCCCGGCCTCCTGTGGCCTCTACTACTTCGAGGTTAAGATTGTAAGCAAGGGAAGGGACGGATATATGGGGGTAGGCCTCTGCGCACACGATGTAAACATGAACAGGTACCAATAGCCCTACAGACTAAAAATCGAATGATTAAAAATTTAATATAGTTAAAAAAATCAGTCAAAGCTATTGAAGTAAGTAATCAACCAAAAATTAAAACTTGTCAAGCAACCAATCAATAAAAGATCAATATTAGTCAAGTAATCCATAAAACAAAGATCAATTGTTGTTGAAAATTTGTTTGAAGTATTCAATGAAAAATCAAAACTATCCAAGTAATCAATTATTCAAAGATCAGAAGAGCAAAATTAGTCAAATAATCAATCATTGAAAGATCAATTTTTTGAAGAAAAATAAACTATTAAAGTAATCAATCAATCAAAGAAATGTGAAGTAGTTTAACAATCAAACATCAATACTAGTCAAGTAATTAATTATTCAAAGATCAAATCTAGTCGAGTAATCAATCAATTACAAATCAAAACTGGTCAAATAATCAGTCAATCAAAAATCAAAACTTGACAAGTATAGTTGTGTAACCAATCAATTCCAGTTCAAAACTAGTCCAGTATTCAATCAAAGGCCAACAATAGTAAAGTAATCAATCAATCAAATATCAAAACTAGTTAAGTAATCAATTTTTAAAAGATCAAAACTAGTTAAGTAATCAATTTTTAAAAGATCAATTTTAGTCAAGTAATCAATCAATCAACAATCAAAAATCAAAACTAGCCAAGCAATTAACTATTAAAAGATCAAAACCAGCCAAGCAATCAACTATTAAAGATTTAAACTAGTCAAGCAATCAATTAATCAAATATTAGTTGTAGTAAAACAATTGTTTAAAAAAATCAAAACTAACGAAGAAATTGTTTTTAAAGATCAAAATTGATTGAGGCCATGGATAGGAACAAATTTTAATTTCCATATAAAGTACTTGTACACAATTTTATCGTCTTTCGGTATTTAAATGCGCAAATTCCTTCACGAAAAGCTCGCATAGCGGTATGTTATTTCACTAAATTGTCCCAAGGGACAGTTTAGTAACTTAAACATCCCGCGAAAGGGGAATTTTAGGTCGGAAATGCTGGTAAAAAAGCGAATTCATTCCTAACAACTTTTCAAGGCTGTACAAAAGCAAGATTAAAAAAATATATTTGTTCCAAGACTGCCTGGATGGGATATTCAATCCTACGGATATATTTGTTTTAAGACTGCCTGGATGGAATAAACAATCCTACGGATATATTTGTTTTTAAGACTGCCTGGATGGGATATACAATCCTACGGATATATTTGTTTTAAGACTGCCTGGATGGGATATACAATCCTACGGATATATTTGTTTTAAGACTGCCTGGATGGGATAAACAATCCTACGGATATATTTGTTTTAAGATTGCCTGGATGGGATAAACAATCCTACGGATATACTTGTTTTAAAACTGCCTGGATGGGATAAACATTCCTATGGATATATTTGTTTTAAGACTGCCTGGATGGGATAAACATTCCTACGGATATACTTGTTTTAAGACTGCCTGGATGGGATAAACAATCCTACGGATATATTTGTTTTAAGACTGCCTGGATGGGATATACAATCCCACGGATATATTTGTTTTAAGACTGCCTGGATTGGGATATACAATCCTACGTATATATTTGTTTTAAGACTGCCTGGATGGATAAACAATCCTACGGATATATTTGTTTTAAGACTGCCTGGGTGGGATAAACAATCCTACGGATATATTTGTTTTAAGACTGCCTGGATGGGATATACAATCCTACGGATATATTTGTTTTAAGACTGCCTGGATTGGGATATACAATCCTACGGATATATTTGTTTTAAGACTGCCTGGATGGGATAAACAATCCTACGGATACCATGGAGATGACGGGCATAGTTTCTGTAGCTCTGGACAAGGGCAGGCATACGGTCCTACATTTACTACTGGGGATGTTATTGGTAAACTTTTAACTTTTCCATTTGTAATTATTAATTCATAATTTCCTGGGACAAAAGTTCTTGTTCGTTTGGTAAATTTTTGGATAAAATTTTTTTTTTTTTGAGGGGCTGGGGAATAGTGAATCAGGAGTAACGTTTTTTCCCTTTTCAAATCAAACTAGGTTCATTTTTTGGCATTCATTGAAGCTGATTTTGAGAAAAATAATAAAAAATCATTTTGATTTTTTTTCTGACCGGCCATTAATTTTCCTTTTGGGGTTGTATTATTGTATTTTTTTTTAAATTTGGCCTGATCGATTTGACTTTATTGGATATGAATGGATACAAACAAACTAACAGACACACCAAATATGTATATATGTATTTCGCAAATTGGACGTAGTAATGGTCCTAGATTCAGATGTAGTATCTTAAATCATTTTAAATTAACAAACAGATATTTTCTACAGAAATGGGAATTTAAGAAGATTTGTAATAAAGTAAATATTATAGTTTCTACGAGCAGCCTATGAATAGTATAATTAATTTTAACTCATTGTACAAATTTATAAAGGATGTGGTATAAATCTGATGGATGGCTCCTGCTTCTATACAAAGAATGGACACCATCTAGGTGTTGCCTTTAGAGGTAAACATTTAGTTCATGTACATGGTACAATACAGTCCACTGTAGTGTACATTAAGGTGTCCATCAATGATAACTATTTTTCTAAATTGCGCGCACAATGAGCTCAGTAACTTTTCATTAATTGCACTATATACTGTGAGTAATTCATAAGAAGTTTTGATCGACAGCTCTTAAATTCTTGTAAATTATTATGTTATACAAATTAATTTCATCGTATTCAATTAGGAAACTCGGATCCGTTGGATTTGTTGAAAAAATAACAAAAACTTAAAAATATGTGTTTATAGAAAAAGACAATACTTAAATTTTTTTACAAAACTTTTAACTTTAGCAGCGACTATATAATTTTAGAGATATTGAGTTTAAAATTTAGTTAAGTGCTCATGAACACATTAATATGGGATAAGTTACACACCGCGAGCATCTATTTTCTATATTGTGTCTTGTGATATTAATTTTCCCTACCCTCTTCGAAAATGGTTTCCTGTATCAAGAAAGGTTTTTTATTTGTTTGTTTTAAGATTATGAAAATTTCAGTGAGTGTCTTATTTCATTTATGTTGCTAATACTAAAATTCCAGCTGCCCCTAGTAACAACATTTAATCTATAGTTAAGCATTATTTACGGGAAAACTCTCCTACATATTTAGGCAAAGACCGATAAATTATCAACATTACGTGAAGAGAATATTTTAATAGAAAGTTTTGACAAGCTAAAATCAACCTCCAGGGTCATGTTAGACTTCACACAAAATTTGAGCTCCTTCGATGAAAAATGATGCGGATCCGGATCCTACATCCGCTCTAAAAAATTCCGGATCGAGATCATGTATCCGGAACAAGATTTACTGATTTTTAAACAAATACAATTTTTTTCTCGCTTTTTTTGCTTGAACTTAATGATCCATTGAGAGATTATAAGTTTTTATTAATCGCTAATTAGTCGACATTTGAGATTTGTGTTTTGAGAGTAAAACTTACCCCTTAACAGGGTTTGGTTGGTATTTTACACCTTTCATCCGGATCCGTGGATCCAGAGACCGATTTTAAAGAATTTGAGCCGCGGCTTAAATTTAAACCGTGGCTCAAATATGGTTGGTTCCACTTAAAATTGTAATCAGTTTTTCAAGATTCAAGCCGGCGCTTAATTGAAACCGGTTTTTGGGTGATTGAGACGCGGCTTAATTTCATTAAATTTGGACACAGGAAGCTTAAATGTTGCGGAACCTAGGCACTGCATTTCCTAATGTTCTATCCATCTTGTATATTAATATCAGCGTTAAAAAGTTTTATTTTATTAGGATAATTTTCCAGATTAAGATCATCATCATCCATCCATTAAGAGAGCCCTCTTGGGTTAAATAAATTAGCGTCTCTTTTTATTATCTTGGTCGGGTAAAGTGCCAAAACAGCTGATCCAGATCAGGTTCCTTAGCACAGATTACTATGTTATATATTTTTAGAAACAAAGAAGATTACGCCTTTTAGAAGTTTTAATACTTTTCTTCAGTAAAAGTTTGTTGAGCTTAATGACTTGTAATGAGGATTTGAATCTGTGATTCAGGAGTTGAACCGGCGGTAGGTAGTTAAGCGAACTCTCCAATTCAATAAGTTTTATCCTTGACCCTTTTTTTCGTTCAGATTTGCCTCCGAACCTATTTCCTACAGTTGGTCTACAGACCCCGGGAGAAGTTATTGATGCAAACTTTGGACAGGAACCTTTCATCTTCGATATAGAAGGAGAACTCAGAGAACTCAGACGGAAAACTAGAAACCTCATCTCGGAGCTCAGCTGGCCAAAGAAACACGGAGATCAACAATCTGTTCTACAGAAGATGGTTTCATCCTACCTCGTTCATCATGGATATTCACAGGTATCCTGTCATCTTTCTCAAACAGTTTGTTTCTCAGGAAATTGATACACAGAGTATTTCTAGAAATCAACTTATACATTAAGAGTATTTCTAGAAATCAACTTTACGCAAAGAGCATTTCTAGAAATCTACTTATACACTAAGAGTATTTCTAGAAATCAAGTTCTACAATAAGAGCATTTCTAGAAATCAACTTATACATTAAGAGTATTTCTAGAAATCAACTTCCACGAAAAGTGTATTTCTAGAAATCAACTTCTAAGTAAAGAGCATTTCTAGAAATCAACTTCTACGAAAAGATCATTTCTTGAAATCTACTTTTACCATCGAGATATTAGTAATAGAGGGGGCATCTGGAATTTTAGACTTCTTGTTGTACAGCCACTGTACACAATGACCCGATCAGAAATTCTACCTGGGGGGGGATCATAATTCGTAGATCAGTTTTGAAAGTTATTGTTTGAAAGTGAAAGCAAAGAAAACAAGTCCATATGATTTTTGTATAAAAATGAGACATGACAAATAGAGAAAAAAATAAAATTTGTAATTCTTTCCATCTCTCACAAATTATATTACAAGAGAAAAGAATTTCACAAGAATTTATTTGATAACTATAATGGAGAAAAACAAAATGTAAAATGTTTATTTTGTCAATAAAATGTAAAATATGAATTGTCAATATGACATAATAATTTACACAGATGTACTGCAATATTATACAAATTGTATAATATTGATATATCATATATCGACAATTAAACTGTCTGTGAGAAAAATATACATTTAAAAAATATTTTTGTAAGAAGGAGATGGGGAAATGTCGGTTTTTTAAAGGTTGGGAAGCAGGGAATTTATTTTTCAAGAAAATATATACCCCTGCAGTTCCTTAAATCCCTTGTGTAGACTGCTGAGCTGTTTGCCCGGTCAACCGGTCAGGAGATCTCTGAGGAGCTGGCGAGTATGCGAAACCGTCAGCATATTCAGAAACTCGTCCTGGACGGACGGATCGGAGAAGCTATCTCAACTACTCAGCAGCTCTACCCCGGACTGCTTCGGAACAACCAGGATCTCCTTTTCAGATTAAAGGTAGCACTAGTACCGCATATCGCCTTTTCAGATCATTCCCACCATGCCGCTATGAATAATAAGACAGAGAGAGATCAATTCTAGCCGCGGGTGGGGAGTAAAGTTAATATGGAACCTTTTTGATACTCCGTCTTAAACCGAGCGGAGGAAGTTTACTTTAAAACGTGTGGGGGGGGGGGTTCTAGACCATTTTATTTTATATCCTTACATATTCCAGTTGGTCTTGGGGGTGGTGAAATAGGTTAGATCTCAATTCTATTTTATTTATATTCAGATTCGACAATTTATTGAAATCATCTCTGGAGCTGATAGCCTGGAATATGATACTGTGAGCCAAGGGGAGAGCGGAGCTGGGATGGATGTGAAAACTGAACCCTGTGATAACTCCTCACAGATAAACGGCAATAATATTAGTGTCAGGTGAGATCATGGTTGTAATAAGATTGCTTACTCTCCATGCACGCCAATATGTAGGGAAAATGTCGTCTTCTATCTATCTTATAAGACGACATTTTCCCAACATTGGAGTGCATGGAGAGTGAGAGTAAGCAACCTTATTATACAACCTTGGGTGAGAATTACAATTTAATTTGAAATATAATTCTGGTGTTTATTTCCCGAAAGATCCCGCTCAATTAAAAATAATATTTTTTTGTATATTTAAATCTAAAAGCGTAAACACAGGGTTATTGTACACAAGCAAAATCCAAATTCGCAACAAATTTATTTTTGGATCATACAGTATTTTTGAATACATATAGTAAATAATAGAAAAATAGTTGCAGATTTTGCCTGCAACATTATAACTTGTATTTGTATTTTTAGCAATAATGAATAAACTATATCTTATCTTATCTAATTGATTTAGAAAAAAAATGGTCGGTGGAGTATTATTCTGTAACACAAACTAAATATTCTTTTGGCAATTAAATTTTAAAAAGAAGTTTTTGCGAGGAAAAAAATGTATATAAGATAAGATAAGATAAGATAACGTTTATTGCTAAAATAANTGAATAAGTTAACCCGGTGTTGGGTTGTCGGTCAGTTTAATCCGGGAGCTCACAAAGACACGTCCGGTCAGCTCGGATAACTACACTACACTAGGATTCATGAAATTCGCATCGAACTGTTCTGTTTTAAATTTACTTTATTTTTATACATACATGATTTCTCTAAATGTTTATTGTAGTAATGGAAACTGTGAGAATGGTGAAGGTATGGATTCTATGGATGTAGATGTTAAAATCAAGGAAGAGGAGGAGGAGGAGGATTCTAAACCTGGATCTCTTCTTTCCAACCCGGGGAAACTGGAGTCTATCATTAAGTTTGGTAGAAGTTTGCAGGAACTAGCTCAACAGGTACCACGCCCCCTCCCCAGTGGTTCATCAAATTCCATACAAAACAATCACAAATGTTGATTGATTGATATTAGGGGCAGAAATTAACCATGTTGTTGTTGTAAATAATTGAAAAAATCATGTGAAGGTACAGAAAAAAATCCATTCTGCAGAATGTGTACTGCAAGGGAGTGTTTATTTCGATAACTGATAAATTTACATCTTTTAACACCCCAAATGAAGTACACATTTCTAAAGTGTAGTACACGTGCACAAAAAGTGTATTTTATCAGTAATGAAATTATATGGACCCCTGCCCCCCCCCCCCCCTTCATCTGACGTCAAATCGGTATGAAATATTCTGAATTCTTTTTAGCTTTATTAAATTCCGTCTGCTGTAAAAAAATGTTGATTGATAAAGACTCGTATGCAAGAAGAAAAAATTCTTTTGAAAAAAAAAGGAAATATCTAAGACTAGAATTCATTTTGCAACTGCCGGGACGGAATATTGTATTTTCCAAGGAAAGGTATTATTAAAAATTTCGTTCGAAAGTGTCAAATTCCCCCCACTTAAAGTTTACGCAGTATTATGTTGAATAAAAATGATTTAAATTTAGTAACTGAGATGAGATTTTAAAAGCTTAAACCCGAGTAAAACCCGGTCTGTGCGTCTGAAACTCAAGTCAAGACCGGGGTTTTGGATGGCCTTGAGTTTAGTAAAAAACAACCACCTTGTGTTTTTCTCTCTTTAAGACTCGAGTCTTCAGCAGCTGATGATCGTAATTTCGAAAAAACTTTTATATTTGTACATTTAAAATCTCGGAAATTATTTATAGTGTCAAATTTGATCAAAGGTATGAAATAATCATATTAAAAAAATAATGTATCTACATAAAGTTCGAATTTTCGGAATAAACATCTCCTTGTCATAGTGGATCTGTCGGCAATCTGTCTGCTACAGAGAGAAAGCTTTCTAAGCAGTCCTGAATTGGTCAAATCAGAGCCAATCCTGACTTGGGTTCTATCTGAATCCAAGTCTGGGTTTCACTTGGGATTAAGCTTTTAGAATCTCATCTCTGGTTGAACATTTTTTATGTACGGCGGTTTGTGGATTCCACTTTTGGGATCTTTCACGATCATTACTTTTTTTTTAGCCTAAAACACCCCAGGCTACCCATGAATGCCCACAAAAAAATATCAGCCCAATTGGTTTAGCCGTTTGGCCCGCTATACGCAACATATATGAATGTCTTGTTTTATTATGTAGAAGACTAGGTGAAGGACCCTGCGTTGCTCGGAAAAAAAAATGTTGAAAAAAAATCAATTTTTTTAGCCTAAAACACCCCTCGGCCACCCATGAGTGTCCACCAACAATAAATACGCAACATAAATATATGAATGCATTGTTTTATTATATAGAAGAGTGTAATTTTTAAAATGTTTATAATAACTAGATTGAACCGGATAACATGGTGCTACTACACGAAGCATTCTCTCTTCTAGCATATTCTGATCCTTGGGATAGTCCTGTCTCCGCCCAGCTCAGTGTGTCCGGCAGAGAACCGGTTTGTCATGCTCTCAATTCAGCCATTTTAGGTCAGTTAAAGGGGTAGCAGATGTAATTTTAAGAAACCTTCCATTTATGAATTGGCATGTCGGATTCACAACGGAGCCCTTAATTTTTAAAGAAAATAGCAAATTTTGAAATAAGAAGATAAGGATATCACGATCTTTCCTGTTCATAGAAAGGATTAAAGGGCAATTTTGTGTAATAATTGAATAGTTCGTGTAGAGTAGAATCCAATATATCCATTATAATCAACTGTTATATTAATTTCCGTTTTTGGAGGTTATTTTCGATTGGGTCTCAGCCTGGATTTCCACGCAAAGATGGTTGATCTTTTATTTATGTATTTATTTATTTATGAAATATTTATGTAGATCATTTTTTATTTTATTTAAGTATTTTTCTTCAATAACTATCTTCGAATAACTTAAGTTTTCAGCTTAAATATCCTCATCATCGTTAGTATCCGATCATTGTTTAATAAATGCTCTTTTACGAGTTTATTTCTTAGATTTCTCTGATTCTTTTTCCAATTTTAAAAACATAAAACTGATGAAATAATTTCAATTGCGTGGCATGTCTTATTTGCAACGGTACACTATAACATTTTCTTAGAAAAAGAAGTCCTTTTTTCTTTAGAAATTTCCTTTTTCCCTTCTGCATAAATGCAGATTAAAGATTAATTTTCAGATTTTAAATAGATTAAAATGGAGTACCGAAGGTAAATCTATAAAAAGAGACTCGCAAGAAATTACGCCTACAGTCCCTTTAAAAAATATTTTTGTTAAGAATCTAAGAATCTGCCCGGTAGACCTCCTCTGGAGATATCTGTAGCACACTCAAGACATCTCTTAAAGCTGATGGCAAACAAGGCAAGCAGTGTTAATTCCCGCATGGCGCACATGTTCAACTACCTGAAAGTTTTTGCTTCATAGATGTCCAGGGGTGTACATTTTCTAGAATAATCATTCCCACCCCTTTTTTGAGAATCATTTTTTACCCCGGGTTTTATTCACTGAATTGGGACAAACAACGGATTTTTTGGGGAAAATAGATAATATTTTGGGTGAAAAGTATGAACAATAAATGAAAAATTTAATGTCAAATTTTCCTTTTTTCCCCCCAGATACTGATAATTCTTCAGAATATAAACTCCTGTAAATAATTTGACTGTTTGCTTTGGCTTGATTTCATTGATTAATAAATTTTTTCCTATAAACTCCTCTTTAAAGAGAATAAAACTTTGATATTGGTGAGAAGTTCTTTAGTTAAACAAAATGTACGATTTTTACAAACTGCATACTAAACAGCTTTGAATAAGATTTAATTTTGTTTATTTAGGAGCTCGGAGCTTGCGCTTTTGCGGATACAGAACTTATTCACTGAGTAGAAATTTTATATTTACTGGATTATTTCAATATACCGGATCCTCCACCTCTATTTCAATAAACCGGATCCTCCACCTCTTTTTCAATATACCGGATCCTCCGCCTCTATTTCAATATACCGGATCCTCCACCTCTATTTAAATATACCGGATCCTCCAACTCGTAATCAAGGGAACCTTCTAGAGCCAGGCTCTCCCCTCCCCTCCCTTGGGACTCTTTATGACCCATCCCCTCTTTTATCCTTCATTTTGACACTTTTTATATATCCTCCTGAAGCTAACCAAGCACTGCCCATCATTTCGACACAAAATTCTTAATTTTTGGCCCCTTGCCGATAAAACATCCAATTTTCCATAACAAAAATTCTGTTTAAATCCAGCCTTTTATGCACATTGCCAGTGAAAAGCTAGTAATTATAAATTTCTCCTTACAGCTTTCTCCTTAACTTTCTAGATTTTAATTGCGCCTTTTTGAAGGACAGATTTTCTTCAATTTTTTAACTTCTTCTTTAAATTTTACAATTTATAAAGTTTTTCCATTTGTTTTTTTTAATGAAAATTATTTAAACCCGTTTTCCTAAGTTTATTTGCTTTTTTTTGTCTAGATATATTTGCAGCTTTAGAGAGAGTTTTTTATATAATCTCTTATTATTAACCTTCATTTAATTGTTGATTTATTTTATACATTTTAGTTTTTTTAGATCAGTTTATTGACAAATTCTTTTCCTGTTTTTTTTTTGTACAAAATAAAGGTTCCTCCAAGCTCTATATCCCATTTAAATACCGGAGAATTTGTAGAAAATAGAATAATTTTCAAGAAAGACTGTAAACTACTAACACCTAAAAAGTGGTGATATTAAATATTGTTTTGATTTGATCAGCTAACTAATTATTATTTTCTCTGTTTGAAAATTTTGATGTTTCTTCCTGTCTGATTGCTTTGACGTTCTCACACTAAATGATAAATTAACATAATGACTTATTTTGTCTCATGTCGTACACTGCTGATACACTTCTTTATTTGTGATTCATAATTATTGTTTTGTGTAATTATATATATATGCGGAAATAAACGAAAATTAGACCAATTGTGCTCATTGTATTAAAACTAATAATTTGTTTGTACATAGTTCAGAGTACATGAGTAGTAAACATTGTACAGTGCATGTACTGACTTGACGGTGTAAATTGTACATAAACTTTTCAGCAGGGACTAAGTAAACTTTTTATTTTCAAAGATTCTAAATAAGTATACGAAAAACGGCAATAAAAATTAAAAAATGAAGCGTTTGTTATTATTTTGAAGTATTATTTGTTGAGTGCTAAGAAATTTTTGTTCTCGACTTTAAACTAGTTCTTTAACTGTCTTCATGTGTTACAAAAAATGTATCCAGAAGAAATTTTCTATACATTCTTTGGAATGTATAATCTATCCAATTGAATAACCAATTATACCTTGCGAAGTTGCGTCTAATTATATTGACCAGCAAAAGTATGATTTTAAAGATAGGTTCATTGTCCTATGGTTACATAATACATTTTAAGTACAAGGCAAATTTTAATATGATTAATATGTACTATATTATGAAGAAATTATACTTGGAAGCCAGAGATAAATATGTTGATTGTGGACTTAATTTCAGTACCTTTCCGAGAAGTATGTAAATTAAAAATTCAATGGGCAACTTTTATTTTGATGCATTTATAATCTTATTGATATATTTTACCTAATTTGTATTTACATATATTTCTAAAGTTTAAATTCAATAGTAACAAAAGATAAAGATTGCGTTTACATTTTTCTTAATTTTTTTATTTAGACCCGTCCTCTTTCTGAAAAAGGACAACCCCCTTCAGGTTAGGCTAGGATTAATAGATAAATAGATTAAGGCTGTTATTTTTCAAAGAGGTCCATAAAACATTTAATAAGAAATCGATTTTTGTTCAATTTTCCCTCAAAATAAAATCAGTGATAAAAAAATAACGAAATAATTTTAATTATTTGTTGCCATCCCCCCCCCCCCAAATAAAAAAAATATAAATATATTTTCAGATCAGACGTTTAATGTTTTTAACCTAATGTAAGGAGTTCTGTATTTCATTTATCAAAGTTCAAAGTGAACACTTTCCTGTCTAGCGGGTTTGTCTAAGATCAAGTTTTATCTTTAAAATATTCTATTTTTATCAGACTTCAGTTGTGTATACAGAGATATGGTGTTTTATCCTAGCTCGTTAAAAAAAAATTGTATTGGAAATTGCTGAACTTTTCTTTGATAGCTTCAGAACGATGTTTTTTTCAGAGAAAGATGGCTCATGCAGTTCGTTCTTTGGGTAGGATTAATCCTAAAACAAGCGCAGTGTTCCTGTGTGATATGCAGGTTTTCTGGTTTTAGCACTTTGTTTCATTATATATTTTAAAAACTGTTGTTTTTAGGACATATTAAGGCCATCCTTTAAATACTTTTTATCTAAGAATTTTGTTATGTTCCCGTAAAAGTTAAATATCATTTATTTTCCCCAATCAGCAAATAAAACTCCTCCCAAACATAAACTACTGCTAGGGGAAAAAAATGTCAGGAAAAAATACACCCCTGCCAGCTGCCTAAATCGGCACAACTTTTGGTCCCTAATTTCAGAATAAAACGTATTTTTATTTCTTTTCTTCCTGCCATATGCCAGTCGGTTATCTTTTTAAATGTCAGAGCAATCTTTTGATCTCATAGAATCTGTTAATCTCAGGATAAGTTCCGACCAATGATCTCCCACTTCGATCAGATCGTACAGAACAGTAACCGAGTGTTGAACGCAGCTAGAATAATGGATATCCCTGTATTTGCTACCGAGCAGTATCCTAAGGTATAACAGCGCCGTACAAGATACTTTTCGTCCTTAATAACTATCTACCTATATGTTTACCAACTACCTACCTAGCTCCTATTTACTTACCTATAAAGTTTTTACTTTTTTATTATCCATTACCTACCTACCTACCTACCTATCTACCTTGCCCATTACCTATACGGATCTGTCACCTTCCTAACTACCTACCTACTCAAGTGTACCACCCTACCCTAGCTACTTACCTACTCAAGTGTACCACCCTACCCTAGCTACTTACCTAACTACTCACCTATGTACCTTGGCATAACCTTACTGACCTACCTACCTACCTACCTACCTACCTACCTACCTACCTACCTACCTACCTACCTACCTACCTACCTACCTACCTATCTACCTACTACCTACCTACCTACCTACCTACCTACCTACCTACCTACCTACTTACCTACCTACCTACCTACTTACCTACCTACCTACTCTCTACCTATCTACATACCTACCTGCCAACCATACATACCTACATACCAAAATATCTGTTGATATAATAAACATGATATTGTGTTCAGGGTTTAGGCCCAACTGTACCAGAAATAGAACTAGCAAAGTTCGGTATCACCCCCTACCCCAAAACCTGTTTTACGATGTGCGTGCCGGATCTCATGGCCGCACTGAGAGAAGTACAGCCGGAAACTAAATCTATTGTACTGTGTGGGATTGAAACCCACGCCTGTATTCACCATACAACCCTGGACCTTCTAGAGGCAGGGTTCGAGGTAAGAAGCTGCTAGGCGATGCTATGGAAACTGACCTATGGGAAACCGTACTAGAGGGAATCCGACATAAATATTTATCGAGTAGTTAGAAAATATCGATTAGTTTAAAATCTCAATTATAGCTACGTCTTATCCCGATCGATCTCCTTCGAGCCAGTTCAACCTAACCTATCTTTGAAGATCTAATACAATTTTAGGTCAAAAAAAACCTTAGATCAAGAAAACACTTAGCTCAAAAAGCACAGTTTCCTTAATAAGCGACATCAACGCGCCGTCGTCGCCGACGGAGCAGCTTAAAGAATGGGCAGTATAATCACTTCAAGGTTGACAAATTGTTATTAGAGCAAGAGGCGGACATGAATGTATTTCTTTAAGTAACTAAAACATTGTTATTATTGAAAAAACTTCATAGTTCATACTTAAAATCATATATTTTGATTTTATATTGTTTCTTTATATGCAGATTTTATATCAACTTTTCTTTTAACATTAAAAGCATATATTTTCAAATATTCTTTTTTTGTTGATAGCCTATATGTGATCTTGTTTGTTAATTGAATTGTTTAGGTTCATATTCCTGTCGACTGTGCAAGTTCCAGGACAGAAACTGACAGAAGGTGACATTTTAAAAAACAGTGAGAACCAGAAAACTGGAATTGGAGGACGACATTAAAATAATAATTTAATGAGTTTGTTTGACTGAACTATTGCTGTGTCTCATGTTCACTAGACTATTTAAAATCATAAATTGAGTGTTAAAGCCGTCTTCCTATTCCAGATTAAACCCGGTTTTATGAGTCTGGAAATATTTTTTTTTTGGTAACTAATACTAGGTCACAGCTATAGGAAAGGCCTAAAATTTCTTGTTAGAGTGGGATTCCTTTTGTGTGCAATGTCCCGTAAAATTCCAAAACAGAGAGAGGGGGACTGAATTTTGTAGATCCAGTAAAATAATTAAATTAGTATTTATTTAGGGTTAGGTTAGGTTAAGACACTTATCTGGGCCGAGCACTGCGGCCACATGTCTTACATTTAAGACCCCACAAGCTGCCAGTCTCTACGCAGGCATCCCACAGATATTATTTTTCTACAAAATTCAATCCCCCTCTCTCTGTTTTTGAATTTTACGGGGCCATTGCTCACTACAAGGAATCCCACTCTGCCAAATTTCTCCCCCCCCCCCCTCCCCCGTAAACAAAGTGATCAAGCTGAAAATTATTATTTTAGACAAAATGCAAAATATTCAATTTATGAAAATGATTTTACATTAAATGCTGAATATGAGCTGAATACCGAACATATATACCATATTTTAGCAAATTTATTACAGCAAGCTTATACAATATAAATAATGTTATTAAGGGAGTGTTTTCGGGAATGTTTTTTCAAAAAAATGAAAACATTATTTATCCATTAGTTGCGTTGGAGAAATATCTTTCTTATCTAATTTATTTTTTATTGGCAGGTTTGCGTTGTCAAGATTGCGCGATGTCGGAGCGTTTTTGACCACGAGCGAGTGCGTGATTCTGGGATTTGCCGCTGATTCTTCCCATCCTAAATTTAAAGGATTACAGAAGATAGTAATGAAATCAGCTCCCGATACAGGATTACTTTCTCATCTCTGAGCCAAAGCTAAGACGTGTCTTTCAATCTAGCTCTCTACACAGTCTGCTAAAGCAATAACCCTAGAAGACATCAAGTCCAATAGATTGCCTTTCAATAATATAATATAATAATACAGGGTTCCCCACAAAGGATGATACTTCAGAGACGGTTGAAGTTCATACTCTCTAGTTCCTTAAATTTATGAATCCCCGCAACTATAAACTTATTTCTTTCTATGTCAAATCATTAAATAAACTATTTAAAGTTGATTTGTTTTTAACTTAAAATCGTTGTATTTGTTGAGTTTTTAGTCGTCTTTACCGTCTCATTTTTTGTGGGTAACTCCGTATATTCTTTTTGTTTTTATCTTTTTATATTTAACCTACGTTTTTTTTAAAGAATGCCGTCAAAAAGCGGCAAAAGTTTAGTTAGCAATTCTTCTAATGCTTCCAAATATATATGTACTGTGTACATCTATACAGGGTTATCCAACGAGGGTGCGACTTCAGAGACGACTGTACAGAATTTATTTAGCCTTTCTTATACATTCAAGGTCCTCTGCAGCTATAGCCTTGTTTCTTTTTATGCCAAATCATCTAATATACAAGTAAAAGTCTAAGAAAAAACCTAATTTAACCTTTAGATAGCTAGATAAATAGAGTTTAAGGTCGTCATTAAAGCCTAATCCTTTATGGGTAACCATGTATATTACAATTCATTTTTGTAAAAGGGGTTTAAAAATATTGAGTTTTAGAAAAAAAATACAATTTATGTATCTAGAGAATATAAACTTTTGTAGTGGTGTTAATATATATTTGATAAAAATATTAATTTTAGAAATATGTTTAAGAATATATATGTTTATAAAATTATGTAAAGGTCAAATAAAATCATTTTAAAAAATGTATGTTATTGGCCTAGCTTATATAATACGATTGGCGAGTCCCTCAAAAATTGTTTCAAAACATAAAAATCGTTTTTTTTCCCCGTAAATGTGATTTTTTAAATGGCACGGGAAACTCCTGAAAAATTGTTATTATATGTTGGCCAAAGCGCAATACATTTGAGGTTTCTTCTTTTTATCGCGCGTCGCAAGATCTAATTTTATTTTTCAGCAAAGGGTAAGTGAAACCATTTCGATTTAGGGAGTCCTAAGATTATGTTATCCCATGTTTATTGCCTATTTGCGCGTTTGATAAATTTATATCTTTTAATCAACGGGATTAGAAATGCAAAATTAAGTGACCCTTCCTTTATCATTGGCATGAAAGCTTGGTCTGCTCATGTAGAAATTTGATATTCATGTTTTCAAAAAAGTGACTTGAACATTTCTTGCTTTATAAATAATGGAGAAAATATTAGAACTAAATTCTTTTCAAACTAAAAAGACAATATGTTTCCTTCCACATTATTGATTAGATTAAGGTTTTAAGGGTACCCTTGTAAATCGAGAACCTTCCCTTTGAAGTTTACACTTTTTATATTTCCGTGTCCTCATTACTATAAAAGTAGTGATATTATAAAATTAGATTCCGTTTTTTTTCAGATAAAATGTTTTTTTACTTACTAATCATAAAATTAGTTTTGTGTGTTGGATGTATAATTCTTAAATGTCATGATCTTGCAAGAGTAAAAAGGTGTTTATAGTTGTTTAACGAGGGATTGGGACGGTATTTCTTCAGAATTTAGAGAAGTTGTATAAGGAGAGGAGTTTTGGATGATTT
The DNA here is from genome assembly GCF_000591075.1 of Eurytemora carolleeae. Classification (NCBI taxonomy): domain Eukaryota; kingdom Metazoa; phylum Arthropoda; class Copepoda; order Calanoida; family Temoridae; genus Eurytemora; species Eurytemora carolleeae. Next base: position 296,027 of record NW_019396244.1, on the reverse strand, counting down.
ATTTAGCATACGACGGAGGAGAATAGTTGGGTTTCTTAGGACGGAGAAAAGGAGTTGTGTAGCATTTGACCGAAAAGGGGACTTATGTAGCATAGGCTGGAGTAAATGATTTGTGTAGCATAGAACTGAGAGGAGGAGTTGTGTATCATAGGACGGAAAAGAGTAGTTGTGTAGCATTGAACGTAGATGAGGAGTTGTGTAGCATAGGACGGAGATTAGGAGTTGTGTAGCAAATGACGGAGATGAAGAGTTGGGTATCATTGGACGGAGAAGAAGAGTTGTGTAGCATAGGACGGAGATGAAGAGGGTGTAGCATAGGACGGAGATAAAGAGTGGTGTAGCATAGGACGGAGATAAGGAGTTGTGTAGCAAAGGACGGAGATGAGGAGTTGTGTAGAATAGGACGGAGAAAAGTAGTTGTGTAGCATAGGACGGAGATAAGGAGTTGTGTAGCAAAGGACGAAGATGAGGAGTTGTGTAGAATAGGACGGTGAAAAATAGTTATGTATTATAGTACGGCGTAGAGGAGTTGTGTAGCATAGAACGAAGTGGAGGAGTTGTGTAGCATAGAACGGAGTAGAGGATTTGTGTAGCATAGAACGGATTAGAGGATTTGTGTAGCATAGGACGGAGTAAAGGAGTTGTGTAGCATAGGACGGAGATGAGGAGTTGTGTAGCATAGAACGGAGTAGAGGATTTGTGTAGCATAGAACGGATTAGAGGATTTGTGTAGCATAGGACGGAGATGAGTAGTTGTGTAGCATAGGAAGGAGAAGAGGTTTTGTGTAGCATAGAACGGATTAGAGGATTTTTGTAGCATAGGACGGAGATGAGGAGTTGTGTAGCATAGGAAGGAGAAGAGGTTTTGTGTAGCATAGAACGGATTAGAGGATTTGTGTAGCATAGGACGGAGATGAGGAGTTGTGTAGCATAGGACGGAGATGAGGAGTTGTGTAGCATAGGACGGATTAGAGGATTTGTGTAGCATAGGACGGAGATGAGGAGTTGTGTAGCATAGAACGAAGTGGAGGAGTTGTGTAGCAAAGGACGGTTAGCATTAGAAATGAGTAGAGAAGTTGAGTTGAACTCCATTAGATAGGTTCTCTAAAAAGCGAAATTGGACAAGGTTTATAACTCTTATAACCTGCCAATTTAGTAAACATATAAGAAAATTAAACCAGTTTTTATCGAGAAAAACTACAAAAATGAGAAAATAATTTTCTATTTTTCTAAATGTGAAAACATCTAAATTTGTCATCTTTAAACTACAACCATCATGGCTATTCAATGGTATTAGTCTTACTTTTCAAAAATATCTATGACCGGAGAACAGGCCTATTTATCGTTTAGAATTCCAGCGGAAACGTATGCTACTTTTCCATAGAAACTATTTAAACGTTTTTTCAGTAACAAAAGCCCAATAAAATCTAAAATTATCATATTTCAATGACATCATGTGTCAGCCATTATATAATAAATATGAAAACTTTTAATCCTAGAAATAGCAAGAAATTAACATGTTTCGTGTTAAAATACAATTTATCAAATTAACATGCTTATACAAAGATGACTGTCTCTCCGACACACCGGTTCCTAGATTCCCAACTCTTCAATAAATCACGGGGATTTCCGGGGAAGTAGGGAAAACCTATCAAATGTTTCGAATAAGTTATAATTTGAAAATAGCCAATTTTAAATTATTAAAAAAAAATAAAAGATATCTACAATTTTTAGATACATAAAATTTGATTTAATATTTGATTTTTTTTTTTAATCCATGACATTGTCATGAAGCATCAAATAGTGTAGGCAAAGGTATACTGAAATTCTGAATGATAAATCGGTTTTTTCTCAGACCACAGTTGTCTTTGAAAAGTATGACTATAATACCATGGCAATGAATAGCTATAAGGCTATTTAGTTTACCCTCATACTGCCCAAATAAGTGAACGGTCCCTTTAACTAGAAAAAATCCTTTAAATAAAGCAGGAGGTGAACGGTTTGTGTCACAAGATGGATGGTTAGTGTCGAGAGTTGTATAATAGTAAGGATGAAGAGTAGTTGTGCCAGAGGACGCAGTAAAGATATTATCTATGATGATAGCGGCGGTATCCAGAGTAAAGTAGTCCTGGATCAACAAGTTTCAATTAAAAAAGAAAGTGTATTTTATGATGAAGATGAAATAGATAGAGGGAAGGAGAGAGTAAGATTTGAACAAAGATTTTCTACAAACTGAGAGTCATGTCCGGAGAAATAAATCCTCTCTAGGTTACTGCTGGACCTGGATCCACAGGAGCAAGGCTGGAATCCTGAATTAACTCTTAAACTTTATTTTCTTCCAGATACTATTGTAAGTATGGATAAGGAAATTGTCTGGGAAGTTATTAAAAGTCGTTTTTAATTTAAGAAGTATTTATTACAAGCTAATCATGAAACTACAATAGTATATAGGGTCTCCCAATAAACATTTGAATTGAATAATTTCCTTTAATTTTCCTTGATCAAAATAGCTGCCGGTTGTGATTTTTGATTTGATCCTGAATTAATCACTTCAATGTCGTCTCTATGAAACCATATTAGTAGGGACACCCTGTACCATAATCAAAGCAAACCAAGATAAGTTTAAATCCCACAGGACCTTCACATCCTGGGATTTCCATAGATTTTTTTCTACTTTCTGCACAACGGAGAGGAATTACAAAATATCCTTTTATTACAAAATATCCTTTTATTACAAAATACATGTTATTTACTAAAATCTTAATTTAATGCAGCAGTAAGCAGAAGTCGGTTTAGTTTAGGATATCTGTAATCTGGTATATGGTTTAGGATATCTGTAATTTGGCATATGGTATAGGATATCTGTAATCTGGTATATGGTTTAGGACATCTGTAATTTGGCATATGGTTTAGGATATCTGTAATCTGGCATATGGTTTAGTTTATCTGTAATCTGGCATATGGTATAGGATATCTGTAATCTGGCATATGGTTTAGGATATCTGTATCCTGGCATATGTTTTAGGATATCTGTATCTTGGTATACGGTTTAGGATATCTGAATCATGGTATATTGTTTAGGATATCTGTATGCTGGTATATGGTTTAGGATACCTGTATCCTGGTATATGGTTTAGGATATCTGTATCATGGTATATGGTTTAGTATATTTGTATTCTGTTATATGGTTTAGGATATCTGTATCATGGCATATGGTTTAAGATATCTGTGTCCTGGTATATGATTTAGGATATGTGTTTCCTGTTGTATGGTTTAGGATATCTGTATCCTGTTATATGGTTTAGGATACATCTTTATTCTGGTATATGGTTTAAGATATCTGTATCTTGGTGTATGGTATATGATATCTGTATCTTGGTATACGGTTTAGGATATCTGTATCATGGTTGAGTGTTCAGGATATCTGTATCCTGGAATATGGTTTAGGATACCTGTATCCCGGTATATTGTCTAGGATATCTGTATCGTGGTATATGGTTTAGGATATCTTTATCCTGGTATATTGTTAAGTATATCTGTATCCTGGTATATGGTTTAGGATATCTTTATCCTGGTATATTGTTAAGGATATCTGTATCCTGGTATATTGTTCAGGATATCTGTATCCAGGTATATGGATGAGGATATCTGTATCCTGGTAAATGGTTTAGAATATCTGTATTCTGGTAGATGGCTTAGGATATCAGGATATCTGTATCTTGGTATATGGTTTAGGATATCTGTATCTTGGTATATGGTTTAGGATATCTGTATCCCGGTATATGGTTTAGGACATATCTGTATCCTGGTATATAGTTCAGGATATCTGTATCTTGGTATATGGTTCAGGATATCTGTATCCTGGTATATGGTTTAGGATATATCAATATCCTGGAATATTGGTTAGGATATCTGTATCCTGGTATATGGTTTAGGATATATCAATATCCTGGAATATTGGTTAGGATATCTGTATCCTGGTATATGGTTTAGGATATATCAATATCCTGGAATATTGGTTAGGATATCTGTATTCTGGTATATGGTTTAGGATATCTGTATCCTGTTATATTTTTTAGGATACATCTGTATCTTTGTATATGGGATAGGATACATCTGTATCTTGGTATATGGTTTAGGATATCTATATCTTGTATGGTTTAGGATATCTGAATCTTGGTATATGGTTTAGGATATATATCTGTATCCTGGTATATTGTTTAGGATACATTTTTATCTTGGTATATGGTTTAGGATATCTGTATCCTGGTTTATTGTTTAGGATATCTGTATCTTGGTTTATGGTTTAGGATATCTGTATATTGATATATGATTTAGGATAATTGTGTCTTGGTATATGGCTTAGGATATATCTGTATCTTGGTATACGGTTTAGGATATCTGTATCTTGGTATTTGGTTTAGGATATCTGTATCTTTTTATATGGTTTAAGATATAACTGTATTCTGGTAAATGGTTTAGGATATCTGTATCCTGGTTCTGGAGACCTCAACGTGGTTCACTAATCCCTCCTTGAGATTTACTACTGGAGTTATAATATCTTGGTGTCTCCTATGCATGGAGAAGGTTTGATTTAGATTTATTCTACGAATCTAATCTCTTATATTTTAGTTTCTTTACATTTAAGACCTTTGGAACCACAGATTTATTAATTTATCTTTGTCAAGAATCTTTTTATATTTCTCATTAGTTCTCCTTCCAATCTTTCTAGTTGTATTAAAGGGCTCTGGAAAATCATTGACACACATTGTTTCAATCTTTCTATTTGTATACAAGGGCTCTTGAACATCCTGATTTTTTAATATTTTTCTATATTTCTTTTCCAATATAAGGCTCTGGAACATCCTTATTTTAGTATTTTTCTAGATAGTTTTGCTCTCATCCTACAGAAACAGTTCAGAAGATTTGTTTTGGAAATCAAAATTATTTAAGGTTGAATTTTGTTATTGTTATTGTACACAAATAATTGAGTCTGTCACAAACTCAATTATTCACTTCTAATCTCTATATGTTTGCAACCTGATGGTGTAAACCTTTGATACTTCAAACAAAAAATATTTGATTAAACAGAATTCAAAAATCCAAGGTCCACAATATTAGGTTTCAGAGATAACGTGATAATAAAATTTTTGGCCAAGACCCAATTTCTTGGGATGCCAAATTTAAAATCTGCAAAATTTATAATTCTTAAATATATGTTACTTTAGCAAGATAAAAAAGAGATTGAACAACTTTTTTTGAACTATTTGAATTTAAGACCTTTTTCAATTAAAATCTTTATTATAATCCACATTTGTTTGGTGACCACTGTAAATTAATTTGTATTAAAGGGATATGCTGTTGTCTCGAGGGATATGTATGAGATATCACGGTGTTATCTTCTCCTTGTTCCTTCTCATATCTGTGTAACCCTACTCCTGGTCGTACAACCCTACCTGGAGAACTTCCAACCTTGGCAGCAGCTGGAGGATTTGGAGGATATTATCAATAGCGTGGAGTTGGAGGATTTAGAGGATATCGTGGATATGGTTAATATTTGAAATGATCAGAGGTCATGATTAAAACCAAAGATTCTCTAATAATAAAAAATTTTAGGTAAAAGAAGGAAATTCCTTTTAATTTACGTTCCGAACACAAAAAGGTTTGTGACATCACATTTTTCACTTGTTTCATATACATTGATTTTAAATTGCTTTTTGTATCTGTTATGTATACATTCTAATTTTTAACTCTAAAAACATTTTGTATGTAATGTTCACTGTAAAATAAATTTCAAGAAGTTTGCTATTTATTTTTTTTATTAGTGGAAAATGTAACGTACATGTATTGAAAATAATATTTATCTCATTATTAAGGAAATTTTTTTTTCAGAAATGCCCCGAATCGGCTGTAAACCAAACAATATATATATATGATAATTTTACGACATTTTACCATAATTCATGCTGTTAAAAAGTAAAAATATGCGTGTCTCCAGATTGATCTGTAGATTTAGAATAGATCTGTTTTTAAAGAATGAATTTTATTTTTATAAATATGTTACAAAAAAAACTTAAACTGATGGAAACCCATAGATTATTTTGCAATTATCCGTCTTTTATTACAATTTGAATAAATTATAAGTTTATTTTTTTAATCTTTTGGTTATTTTGAAAACCATTATGATGTGTTTTTTGGTATGATTTTATTTTTGATATCAGTAATTTCTTTAATATTATCCAAAATGGCGTGTTAAGCCGTGCTATTCTTTTCGTTATCATTGGGAAAAATGCAGGATCAATGAGAAAGTATCTACTGGGCAACGGTTGATCAGTTCCCAACAAGTAGCGGAGAAAACCCGCGCCCTAATATCCGAGGGTATCTGGACTAAAGAGCAGCGGAGAGAACCCGTCCGGTATCCTAGAGGTACCTTGAGCAAAGAAGCGCGTCAAGATCATAAATCTCACGGAAGATGCGAGGCGAGGGTTCCGAGAAAGTGAGATTACTGAGTGAAAGTGTTTAAGAGTGTTTGTCCCTGTAGTCCCGCGGGGTTCAGTGTTATCTGGTCAAGTGCAGGATCTACCAGAAATAGACGTAATGAAAGTGAAACTTAATTAGCACATTGAAAGGTTCTGAAGAGCAGAGATCAGGATGAATCTAAAATATCTTCCAGGGAAGAATCTACCAGTTAAATTTAAAATCAAGATAAAAAATCAAGGTTTTTTGCTCCAAAAAACTTTATTATTATAAATCCCACATAATCACTATACTACCATTTCATGTTTAGCAACTATATTTCTCTAGAATCAACTCGATTAGACAATTTTTTGATTAAAGATGTTCTTTAAGACGATAAAGAAAATTGAAAGGAGGATTATCCGTAAGATCATCCTTGTCTCAATTGTCTTATTATTAAATTAAATTGAATTTATTTCCAAGTAAACAAGTTTATGAACCTTCAGCAATAACATTTTTGCAATGACGTTTTATTTCTTTCTTAGCAGTTTGGAAATTAAAGTTAAAACAGTATAATCACGAATTCGGAACAATTACCTTTAAAGGAACTGTCTTTCCCATTTCAAGTAATCCTCAATTTATTGCGTAACCCTTCAGCTAGTTACCAAGTTAACAAAAAGGAAGATATTGTTGTTTTTCCAACTATATAAATTAATTTAAAATTACTGTCTCTTTTAACCTTTCATTGTGAAGTGGTGAGATATATTGTTTCGTTATTCAACAGGTGATAATTGAAATAAGATTTTCAGTTAATTTTTTCACATTCTCTATTGAAATTTACTTTCGAGTAAAGCATCGCTAAACTTTTATTAATGATGATGGATTCCAACACTTAAAAATTATCTCATTTCAAGATAGATTTTTATGATTTTTAAATTTTTATACGTATGTTTAAATCACACACAATTTGTAAGAAATTAATTTAGCTTAGATTTATACGTCATATTTGTTTCTCAAAATATCACCATAATTACTGAAATGCTAAAGTGCAGTTTCTAATGAGCTTGAACGAATAAAGTGCAGGAAAATTATACTGAAATCATTTCTTCTTCTAGACAGTCTAAATTTACAAAGGAACTGAGTTCTTGCCAAATACTCGGATTTTTATCCCTATATCTTTGCAACCAGATGTCGAGGACCTCTGGTATTTCAAACTAGGAATTCTGTTTAGTCAATTTTTAATTACTAAAGGTTGCAAAGATAATGGGATTCGAAAATTAGAGTTTGTGGCAGGAGCTCAGTTTCTTTGGTTCAAATTTCATTTTTTTGACGTGAATTTTATTTCTTAAAATTCTACATGGCATTTCTTAGTTTTTGTTTGTTTACTTCTACAAAACCGGTTTGCTGACGGGTTAACGTGCTACCAGTGTGCCAATACTGATGGTAAACTGTGCCCCTATGATGCAAATGCATTTACATCATTATCTCATGATGCATGCATAGCCTGGAAGCTTGGTAATGGTTCAGTCATTTTACAGGTTAGGAATCTATTAATATTATTTCTTTATCATCTGTAAAGTAGTTAAATCTCTGTTTGTTTGTTTGTTTGTTTAATCATAACTCATGGACCCCTCGACAAATTGGTCTCAAATTTTGATTTGGAAACTCGTGAGAACCAAGGAAATGAGATTCTAAGTTGAGTGGGTCCACTTTTATAGCGAAAAACAGCTAAAGTGGTAATGTATGACCAAGTGCGGGGAAACGGCGGGAGTAATTATGAGTATCCTGGGCAACGCTGAGTTCTCAAACTAGTTACCCATAAAGTAGTTTAATCTCTGTTTTTGTGTCTGTTTGTATGTCCGATCATAACTCTTGATCATTCTGACTGATTTGCATTACATTTTAATTGGTGAATGTTCTGAGTGTTACTTAATTATTTTAAGTGGAGTGGGATGATTTTAATAAAAAAGGTTAGTTTATAGACATTTGACAAAGCCGGGTTCCCAAGCTAGTATAACCAACAAGTCTTCCGTTTTGTTGTGTTGCCAAAGTCTTTGTGCCTCTTTCTAGTATCTAATATCTACTATCTATTATCTACTATCTACTATCTACTATCTACTATCTACTATCTATTATCTACTATCTACTATCTACTATCTACTATCTACTATCTACTATCTACTATCTACTATCTACTATCTACTATCTACTATCTACTATCTACTATCTACTATCTACTATCTTGTATCTATATTCTTCAATATGAATAGTAGTCAGATATAGTTTAGACTGATGAAATATGAAATAGTTATCCATGTTTTGCTTTTAAAAACTGATGGTTGTTTTTTTGCCGTTTCCCTATAAAAGTAACTTGCGCATTTCTTGCTTCAGAAATAATGGAGAATTATCAGAATTAATACCCTTTTCAAGCTTAGATATCGTCGAAATTTTCTCTTTGTTTTCCAGCTAGAGGTTTAAAGGGTACCGTTGTGAATCGGACATGACAATCTTTTTAAAAGTAAAATAATTTGAAATTGCAAATAGCAAGATGCAAGTGTGGTTTAGTAAATAATGTTTCTATGATTTAGAACCTAGTATCCGCAGCAGAAGAATGTACAGAGGAGAAGATCAAGTTCTGGTCCAGGTTCATCGATCTATACTACAATGCATACGGAGGATCAGGTATTCCAGGTTCATTGATCTATACTACAATGCATACGGAGGATCAGGTATTCCAGGTTCATTGATCTAAACTACAGTGCATACGGAGGATCAGGTATTCCAGGTTCATTGATCTAAACTACAATTCATACGGAGGATCAGGTATTCCAGGTTCATTGATCTATATTACAATGCATACGGAGGATCAGGTATTCCAGGTTATTGATCTATACTACAATGCATACGGAGGATCAGGTATTCCAGGTTCATTGATCTATACTACAATGCATACGGAGGATCAGGTATTCCAGGTTCATTGATCTTTACTACAATGCATACGGAGGATCAGGTATTCACGGTTCATTGATCTAAACTACAATGCATACGGAGGATCAGGTATTCCAGGTTCATTGATCTATACTACAATATATACGGAGGATCAGGTCGTCTTCATTCTAGTAATATAATCGCCTACCACTGCTAAAAAAGACTTTCCTAAAGATCATAAAAAATGCAAATTAATTACAATAGTATATTCAAAGATTCACAAATAATAAAGAATATTGGTCCGGATAAACGTACAACTCACGAATGACGATAAAAGGTAGTGTTGCGAAGCGTTCCGATTTCTCTAGTTTACCATGTGGGTCTGAAATAAAAAATGTTATTAACCTAGTATCCTGCTGTTACTCTGACCTATGTAATGATGGGAAAGCTGCTCATTCAAGTTTTATCGCAACCTCCAATCAAATCAAATTTTCATCTTCTCCAGGTATTTTTTTGATCTTTAAATTTTTACGAAAAAGCTTCTCTTTTCATGTTTAAAATTCTTTGTTTGGCATACATTTTTTGATTTCCTGTATTTTTTCATTCTTTTGGTGGTATAACCTTGGATATTTTAATCTTTAAACGTTTTGATCTAACAGAAAATCAAGGGTCTTCGACAACGATTGTGATGAAAAAGGAATAAGAAAATTAAAATTTGTAGCAAGTGTTCAGTTCAGTAGTACATCATCCAGATGACAAGTCCTTGCAATTTTCATATGCTTTTTCTTAAAACTGCCAATTATACAGGTTTACCCTGAAAGGATGAGACTGTAAAGATGTGTCGTGAAATTCTTGAAATATTACGACTCCAAGGTTAAATTAAGGCTTCTAACGTAGTCTTTAAATGGTTTATTAAATGATTCAACAAAGAAAGAAACAAAGGAATTAAATTTTGGCCACAAACCCCAAATTAAGCCGGAAGACTTAATTTATTCTTGAAATATTACGATTCCAAGTTTAAATTAAGTCTTCTGACTTGAACATAGTCTTTAAAAGGTTTATTAAATGATTCAGCAAAGAAAGAAACAAAACACTTAAAATTTCTAATCCACAGATCTTTCAAACTTGCTGGCGTAAAACTTTGATATTTCTAGCTTAGAATATTTAATCTAACATATTTCATAGATTGAAATATCTAAGGTATACTACATTGAGTTGTTAAGATAAGGGGAGTAGAAAATCAGAGAAAGACCCAATTTTTCTACAGTTGCAGGGAATCATGAATATAACGAAATAAACAATAAAAATTAAATACAGTCGTCTCTGAAGTCTCATCCTTTGTGGGTGACCCTGTAGTTTACCTCCTTCCTCTCTCCCTTATTAAACTTAACCTAACATGAATTGAATTAATAGTCTTAGTAGGATTAGTAGCTGGACAAGAACCTGGATACGGAGCTTGGTCAGATTCATTATTATCTCCAGTAAAGCTGGCGAACAATGGAAACTGTGAGAAATATTTTGATAAAATTAGGAACAGACAAATTAGAGTTGATTTCCCAGTATTCTTGGTTTATCCTTATAATCTTGGTTTATCCTTATAATCTTGGTTTATCCTGATATTCTTGGTATATCCTGGTATTCTTGGTTAATTCTGGTATTCTTGAATTATCCTGGTATTCTTGTTTCATCCTGGTATTCTTGGTTTTCTGGTATTTTTGGTTTATCCTGGTATTTTTGGTTTATCCTGGTATTCTTGGTTTATCCTGGTATTCTTGGTTTATCCTGGTATTCTTGATTTATCCTGGTATTCTTAGTTTTCTGGTATTTTTGGTTTATCCTGGTATTCTTGGTTTATTCTGATATTCTTGGTTTATTCTGGTATTTTTGGTTTATCCTGGTTTTCTTAGTTTATCCTGGTATTCTTGGTTTATCCTGATATTCTTGATTTATCCTGATAGTTTTGGTTTATCCTGATATTTTTGGTTAATCCTGGTATTCCTAGTTTATCCCGGTACTCTTGGTTTATCCCGGTATTCTTAGTTTATCCTGGTATTCTTAGTTTATCCTGGTATTCTTGGTTTATCCTGGTATTCTTGGATTATCCTGATATTCTTGATTTATTCTGATATTCTTGGTTTATCCTGGTATTCTTGGTTTATCCTGATATTCTTGGTTTATCCTGGTTTTCTTGGTTTATCCTGGTATTCTTGGTTTATCCTGATATTCTTGTTTATCCTGGTATTCTTGGTTTATCCTGGTATTCTTGGTTTATCCTGATATTCTTGGTTTATCCTGGTATTCTTGGTTTATCCTTGTATTCTTTGTTTATCCAGAGCTGAAAACTTTAGAATGGGATATCCTTAATCCCGATTGGTAAATTAATCTGGAGATTAATGACAAGAGGTGAACAAGCATTATTTAATCTGGAGATTAAGAAAAAGAGGAGATCGATATCCACCATTCTAAAGTTTTCAGCTTTGGTATTTTTGGTTTATCCCGGTACTCTTGGTTTATCCTGGTATTCTTGGTTTATCCTGGTATTCTTGGTTTATCCTGATATTCTTGGTTTATCCTGGTTATTCTTGGTTTATCCTGGTATTCTTGGTTTATCCTGATATTCTTGGTTTATCCTGGTATTCTTGGTTTATCCTGGTATTCTAACAAGCTTTTTTTTAAATTACAATTTTACGAGACAATCAAATAGAAGCTGTTCTTTTTGTTTCAATGTTAATGTGTGTCTTATTTAAATCAAAATTCGTCTTAATTTTATTGAAATATGCGACGACGACTGTAAAGAAATTATAATTTCTCTGGAAACGTAGTGCTGATGAATGGATGCCCGATATTCTAATCCCCCTGGCCTACGACCGTGCCTCCCAGACGAAGGTTGGCGTGTTCTATACCAAACTAGGGGAGAAGGGAGGGAACAATGACCATGTCGTGGTTAGGCTCGTCAACAGATCCAAACAGAACCTCACCATGTACAGCATTAAACTGTTTAGGGTTGGGTCTGTCTCCATACACATCAGTAAACTTGAGACCCAGAGAAACGGGGGAGGATACGTCCAGCAGGATGGAAAGAAAGCATCGTTTAATAGAGTTGTAGATCTGGATGAACGAGACGAATATCAAGGATTCTGGATCTCAATACAGGAAGATATAACCGTATCCGTTGGAAAAATCGGAGATCCATTAATTGATCCGATCGGAAACTATTCGGATATACTGAGAGAAGGTCCTAATGAACCATATTATTTCGGTTTAACCACTCCGACCGGTTCATCGGCATCATTCGGTGTAAACTGCGATATGCCCGGACTTCACTTCCCGGATACTTGTGTCACGGATAATGACTGTGAGGACTACCCGGAGACTGTGTGCGGATCTAGACCTCTCAACGAGGGTTTGGATCCAGGTATAAGACCTGAACCGTATGATCAGTGGTCCGAGGGAGATACTCTGCTCAAGTCGTGTTGGTGTAAGGTTGGACGGATTCGTATCCCGGAGTCGAAAGGTTGCTATGATCCTATACGTAAAGTTGTAACCCTGAGAGATGCCTGTTTTGCGAACTATCACTGTGACCATCTTCCAAACACAGTTTGTTCCCTAGGTAAGATAGACTACCATGGTTTTAGATATTTCATTGTTGTATAAAGCAAGACCTCAAATGAAAGTAGGAAAGATTAATAACAAAAAAGAATTTATGATTTGATTGAAAATACTTTGAGCATGGAAATTTTAGTATAAATCATTGAAAAATATTTGTTTAACACTTTTACTGCACTGTGGGAAGGTAAACACTAGGATTTTAAAATCTTAGTTTGCTTATTTATCTATCTTTTTATCTATCTGTCTTTTTATCTATCTTGGAAAATATATATTCCAGTTATTTCTTACTCTATTCTAATCTATCTATCCTTGTTCTATTCTGTCCATTTTTGTTCTATCCTGTCCATTCTTGTTCTATCCTGTCCATTCTTGTTCTATCCTGTCCATTCTTGTTCTATCCTGTCCATTCTTGTTCTACCCTGTCCATCCTTGTTCTATCCTGTCCATCCTTGTTCTATCGACTGTCCATTCTTGTTCTATCCTGTCCATTCTTGTTCTATCCTGTCCATTCTTGTTCTATCGACTGTCCATTCTTGTTCTATCGACTGTCCATTCTTGTTCTATTGACTGTCCATCCTTGTTCTACCCTTTCCATCCTTGTTCTATCCTGTCCATCCTTGTTCTATCCTGTCCATCCTTGTTCTATCGACTGTCGATCCTTGTTCTATCAACTGTCCATCCTTGTTATATCGACTGTTTATCCTTGTTCTATCCTGTCCATCCTTGTTCTATCCTGTCCATCCTTGTTCTTTCCTGTCCATTCTTGTTCTATCCTGTCCATTCTTGTTCTATCCTGTCCATTCTTGTTCTATCTTGTCCATTCTTGTTCTATCCTGTCCATCCTTGTTCTATCCTGTCCATCCTCGTTCTATCCTGTCCACCCTTGTTCTATCCTGTCCATTCTTGTTCTATCCTGTCCATCCTTGTTCTATCCTGTCCGTCCTTGTTCTATCCTGTCTATCCTTGTTCTATCCTGTCCATCCTTGTTCTATCCTGTCCATTCTTGTTCTATTTTGTCCATCCTTGTTCTATCCTGTCCATCCTTGTTCTATCCTATCCATCCTTGTTCTATCCTGTCCATCCTTGTTCTATCCTGTTCATTCTTGTTCTATCCTGACCATCCTTGTTCTATCCTGTCCATCCTTGTTCTATCCTATCCATCCTTCTATGTCACTATCCAATATATATTATTATCTAGACCGGGAGATGCCTAAGTTTAACAAGTCCTGTCAATGTGTTCCCGGTCATAAACCTTTTGAACCTGATGCAAGGACAGGACTTATCGAAGGGTGTGCTCCTCTCACTGCTGCAGACAAGGGTACTGTCTCTGGGTGCTCCCGGAGATTTAGTATCCAGGACAAGGCGGAGTGGGTGCCGGAGACCGTATTCCCTCTTCAGCACGACGAGCAGAGGGGAGCTGATGTCGGGGTGTTCTTTGTATCTTTAGGAACATTTATAGAAACATTATTACCTAAGTTATATTCACTTAAAAATTTAAGTTTTTACTCGCGTATATTTTTTTTACAGAACTGGTTTGTGAAATGGTTGACATGGTTTCTGGGTGTACCGGTTTCTAAAATAACAGGTTTCTGTTAGAACCGGTTTCTGGTAGAACCGTTTTCTAAAAGAACAGATTTCCGGTGGAACTGGTTTCTTGTAGTACCGGTTTCTAAAAGACCGGGTTTCTAATAGAACAAGTTTCTGTTAGAAATCAAGGTTACAATATCAAGTATATATGTGTTGTTAATCAAGTACATATGTGTTGTTACAAAGAAAATAGTTTTTCTAGTAGTTTATTAAATCACAATTGCTGTATCTCATGATCATTGAACTATTTTAAGCAATAACTAGAGCCTTAAAGTCGTCTTCTTAGTCCAGAGTTTTCTGGTTCTTACTGTATTACAATTCATCTCTTCTAGCTCCCTATTCTTGTAATATGGTTTATAGAGTTTTCTGGTTCTTACTGTATTACAATTCATCTTTTCTAGCTCCCTATTCTTGTAATCTGATTTATAGAGTTTTCTGGTTCTTACTGTATTACAATTCATCTCTTCTAGCTCCCTATTCTTGTAATATGGTTTATAGAGTTTTCTGGTTCTTACTGTAATACAATTCATCTCTTCTAGCTCCCTATTCTGGTTTATAGAGTTTTCTGGTTCTTACTGTATTACAATTCATCTCTTTTAGCTTCCTATTCTTGTAATCTGGTTTATAGAGTTTTCTGGTTCTTGCCGTATTACAATTCATCTCTTCTAGCTCCCTAATCTTGTAATCTGATTTCTAAACATTTTTTTACACAAAAAATAATTATTTATACATATTCCTATTTTGAATAATTAAATTAAATTAAAAATACTTTTTTGATAATTATGTTTCTTACTTGAGGGAAGAGCATTGATTCTCTGAACAAGGGAGATGATACTGCTGTTATCAGGTTTCAAAAATATATATTTTATTTAATATTTAGTTTAAAATTGAATTAAATCTGATTTAAATACTCGTCTTATTTGAAAATACACTTAATATACAAAAGAATTGAGTCTTTGTCACAAACTCTTAGTTTATAATCTCTATTTCCTTGCAAACCAAACTATGAATTATGTCAGATGAAACAAAAGTTTGAAGTATCAAAGCTTTATTTACACCATCAGGTTGAAAAGAAAATTTGAGTTTGTGACAAAAAAACTTAATTCCTCTAATAGCAATACTTTTCAAGAATTCTCATTTCCTGTAATTTAATTGTTATTCTAACAGATTTTGAACATTTTCCTAAACCAACAAGTGGGTTTAGTTGGTGGAAGGTTCAACCAATTCGTCTAAGATTAATATTTAAGTCCTAATTTATATTTAGATTGCTGGACTCTGAGAAGGATCGTCGGAAAATGTTAACTATCAAGGTGGACAGGAAGACGGGGAAGATCACGATCTGTGAGAGTAAGATCACCAGGAACTTCTTCTTCTCTGATGAGACGGATCGACAGGTTGCGGAGTTCTCAGATTATGAAACTAAGGAAAACTTAAACCTTGATATTTAACAGGATAAATTATACTAAACTCTTCTTTTCTTAAAGGGACTGTAAGCGTATGTTAAAGTGAACCTTTTTTCAAAGATGGTAATGCCCGATTCACAATGGTACCCTTGAAACCTTTATATGTTCAAAATTGTGGAAGATATTGTTGTTTTTCTAGGTTGACAAGTTTTACAGTCTGATAATTCCAATATGTTTTTCTGCAGTAGAAATGTGCAAGTCACTTTTATTGAAAGCCCACAATGGAAAATAATCAGTTTTCAAAATTGTATACATTGATATCTAATTCATCCTTGATCAGACAAAGCTTATAAGTGTACTGTTGTGAATCGGGCATTGGCATCTTAGCATCTTAAATTTACACTTACAAGTTACAGTTCCTTTAAAAATTATTGAAAAACGGCCAAGATAGATAATGAAAGTTTTATCACTATTGCGGGATCCTTGAACATTGCAACTTCAGATTTTAATTACGACGCATTGTGATATTTTTAGAGAAATTTCTCAATATCAGCATATATTTACAACATACAGAGTGTGAGTCAAATGAAATACTTTTTAAATGCATGAATCAACCTGGTTTTGTGATCATTTTTGAGGGTTTCCCCCTCTTCTTTTGGGACTTGCTCATCGGGGCTTTTCGTACCGACATGGAATGATGGAAAGAATATATCTAGTGATTGTGATAATATCTTGGTTTAATGTTTCGTGGTAACCAGAGAAAACTTGAGAATGGGTTTGTAGGATTCTGGATCCAATATAAATATGAGGAGGGGTACGGTGGTCTTCTTAGGTAAAATATAAATAAAAATATATCTTAGTATAGATGTTTATAAATATTAGTTAAGTTTACACTGTAAAAAATAATTCTAGCTATTGATACCATACTTAAACATTTCTTCATTTCAGGGTGTCCTTTTAATCTTGCCAATTTTCAAATTGCTGGAAACTTTGTTATTGTTTGGAATTTTTCCAATCTGTAAAAAAAATGAATAATCAAAATATGAAATTTTTGTTGTTTACAATGAAAATTCACAATTTGAATACCAAAAAATGGGCAAATTCAGGTATTTCATTTGAGCCATATTTCAATATGGTGTTTTCTAATCATCAATTGGTCAATTTTTAAAGCTGATAATGTTCAATTACGTCTCATTCGATCATGTTTCATAATACAAATCTGGCAATGTAACTAATATTCTGAATCAGCATAAACTGTATTAAGTTTTCGGATAAAAATTATTAGTTTTTTACTACACTTTTACTATTATATGATTACCCCCAATGTACTACTAAGGTGGAATGTTATGTTATTTACCTGCCCCTTGGGATGATAATGTAAAATAACATCCTGCTTGGGCTTGGCGAAGTTATCTTTAAAAGTTGACTAATTTTTATTTTAAAAGACCATAAAGATTTGCAGGAAAATTATGAATTGACTTTATCTCAGACACTTTCGACCATATCCTAGATGTTTTATAGGCAAAACTTGTTATGGAAATCCTTGCTAGAGTAGAAATTCACTAATATTTATTTCAGTGTTGGGTTTAACGGATCTCCGTTTGCGAAGGAGTTTGCAATTATTAAATGGACGGATTCATCTACATCAGCTTTAACCTCGATACATTATATCGGATTCACCGCAGGGATATATATATACACAATTCATAGTCAACTTTTCTACCTGTACTGTCCAGTCTGGACTACAGTGTAGAGTCGACCCAGCACGTGTTATGCAACAAATGTAACCTTGCAAGATCTCAGTGATCTGGTTGTCTATCTTCATATTATCTGTGTTTCTATCTGTATGTCTATCCTCATATTATCTGTGAATCTATGTTTCCATCTGTATGTCTATCTTCCTAATATTTGTGAATCTATGTTTCCATCTGTATGTCTATCTTCCTAATATCTGTGTATATCTTTGTTTCTATTTGTATGTCTATCTTCCTAATATATGTGTATATCTGTGTTTCTATTTGTATGTCTATCTTCTTAATATCTGTGAATATCTGCGTTTCATTCTGTATGTCTATCTTCCTAATATCTGTTTATCTGTGTTTCTATCTGTATGTCTATTTTCCTAATATCTGTGTTTCTATCTGTATGTCTATCTTCCTAATATCTGTGAATATCTGTGTTTCTATCTGTATGTCAATCTTCCTAATATCTGTGTATCTGTCAGTATGCCTATGTGTCTATCTATCTGTGTATATCTGTGTATCTATCTATATGTCTATTTTTCTAATATCTGTGTATCTGTCTGTATGTCTATGTGGGTATCGATCTGTGTATATCTGTGTTTCTATCTGTATGTCTATCTTCCTAATATCTGTGAATATCTGTGTTTCTATCTGTATGTCTATCTTCCTAATATCTGTGAATATCTGTGTTTCTATCTTAATGTCTATCTTCCTAACATCTGTGTATCTATCAGTATGCCTATGTGTCTATCTATCTGTGTATCTGTCTGTATGTCTATGTGTTTATCTATCTGTGTATATCTGTGTATCTGTCTATATGTCTATCTTCCTAATATCTGTGTATATCTGTGTATCTATCTGTATGTCTATCTTCCTAATATCTGTGCATCTGTATGTATGTCTATGTGTCTATCTATCTGTGTATATCTGTGTATCTGTCTGTATGTCTATGTGTCTATCTATCTGTGTATATCCGTGTATCTGTCTGTATGTCTATGTGTCTATCTATCTGTGTATATCTGTGTATCTGTCTGTATGTCTATGTGTCTATCTATCTGTGTATATCCGTGTGTCTGTCTGTATGTCTATGTGTCTATCTATCTGTGTATATCTGTGTATCTGTCTGTATGTCTATGTGTCTACCTATCTGTGTATATCTGTGTATGAAGGAAATGTGCGGAGTAAGATTGACTACGGAGCTAACTGTGTCCTGTTGAACAGCAATATTTTAGAAAACTACGAGGATTCAGTTTTCACTGTAGAAAAAAGGAACATTCACAATAATAAAACATGAATTAAAATAAATAGAGCTTAGATTCAAACCTGATATGTTTTTATACAAAACAAATTTCAAGAACTGAAGAGGATCAACCCAGACCGAAATATGTTTTTTAAAAATGTGGAACAATTGCACCTACTTCATTTACTCTGTGAGGTTTGGAGAATCATTAATACCGAATTTTAAAACCACACTGGACCTATTTTTGAAGAGCTATAAGAAACAAATGCAACCAAACAAGTTTTGCTTTTCTTACTCTTGGGTGTAAACTAGGAACGTTACGAGGTTGCAAAGTTGCACCAGTATAAAACCACTGAAAGACCTTGTTTATTTGGTCTAGATGTGACGAGCAAGTTTTTCTACACGGATAAGTTACGGAAATAAAATTTCTCTTTGTTATTGATTGTGAATATGTTTAGTTTTAATCAAATTCAAGCCGCACAGCCTTCTTCCCCTTTACAGGTATTAAAAACTTTAAGTTAATAGAAGGATAAAATATTTAAAAATTTGAAGGAAATTATATATTTTCTATTTTGTCATGGAATTGGTGTGGTTAGAGCCATCTTTTATATTACATAAGAAACTTATTACTTAGATTCTAATTTTCCAAACCCTACATCTTTGCAATCTAATTGTGTAATTCATTGACACTTAATACTATAACTATTAGATCTAGCAGAATTTTTTGTTTGACAAATTAAATGTCTGTGGCAAAGATGAAACTTCGAGTTTATTTGTTCTGAGCTGAAAACTTTAGAATGGGATATCCTTAATCCCGATCAGTTAATTAATCTGGAGATTAATAACAAGAGGATAAAAGCATCATTTAATCTCGAGATTAAGAAAAAGAGTGGATCAAGCATTAATCCCGATAATCCACCATTCTAAAGTTCTTTGCTCTGAGCTGAAAACTTTAGAATGGGATATCCTTAATCCTGATCAGTTAATTAATCTGGAGATTAATAACAAGAGGATAAAAGCATTATTTAATCTCGAGATTAATAAAAAAGTGGATCAAGCATTAATCCCGATAATCCACCATTCTAAAGTTCTTTGTTCTGTTCACCTAGGTTAAGCCTGCTATAAAATATCAATGTTTAAGACAGGATCAAGTTGGGCTTTGAGTTTACCGCTCTAACTCCCTTATGCTTTTTTGTAGCCCTAAACCTTTTCATTTAAAAACTAGTAAACACTTTTATTTAGCCATAGTCTTTAAGAAGTAATTGGCAAAATTCTCATTGATTATTGCATGAGGGCTTGCAGTGTGATGTTTTCTTGTTTCAAGGTTCCTAGTGGTAGTTTACAAGCTTGGGGGTATACTGCTTCAGATACAATCAACCTTGGTTCAGCTTTGGACCCGGGACTACCCACATTACCCGGATTAACTGGACTATCTGGACTATCCGGGCTTCAGGGAAGACCGGAGCAGATTGTTATTGAACCTGTAATTAAGAGTCAGTATCTTACAAAGGTAAAATGCAAACATGTGGAGTTTCCAAAATGTACCCCCCCCCTTTCCCCTCGGACCCTACCCCCCTTTCCCCTCGAACCCTACCCCCCCTTTCCCCTCGAACCCTACCCCCCCTTTCCCCATGGACCCTAACAATCCAAAACCTATTTATAGAATGCATGGTTAAATATAAACTTGTTCATAATAGATATTTAAATATACTCTGCTTTTAATTGATAATTATCTATTAAACCCTTAAAATAAGTTTCTAGGGAAACTGTTCAACTTTTGCTTCTCTTCACAAAATCTGAATTTTTCTAATCTCATAACCTTGCAACCCGAAGTCGTAGACCTTTGATATGTTCAACTATGAACTCTGTTAGATCTAATAATATACTTTTGAAATGTCAAAGGTTTACGTACTATCAGGTTGCAAAGATATAGGAATTAGAAAATTGAGTTAGATGCAAAGACCATTCCATTTCAGTAATTTCAGGATTTTGTCGTTTTATAAATGTTGTATTCAAATTCAAAGGAGTTGAAGACATATCTTAGCAACCTGGTGTAGTAGACCTACTCAAAATAGACGGCTTAGTTGTAGTTTAACACATCAAATGTTCTCATATTTTATAAGGTTGCAAAGATATAGTGATTATAATATTAGAATATGTGGCAAGTTTTCCATTCCTTCATTCAATTGATGTTGATAATCTTGTTGATATAGTTGAAGAGACTGCTGCCGACCTACTTCAAGGAGGGGGAGAACGATAAGGTGCTCCAGGCCCTGGATCAAGCATACAGAAGTATATAATCCCGTTCTTCCAGGAAAATATTTCCAGTATGGACAGGAAATATCAGAAAATTAAAGTTGTAATATTTCCGGAAATATCAGAAAATTAAAATTGTAATATTTCCGGAAATATCAGAAAACTAAACTTGTAATATTTCCGAATTTCCGTTTATAATTTCTGTATAGCATAGACACTAATTTAAACTAACTTTGTTTGTTTACAAAACTATTTTATACTAGCTTGGGAACCCAGCAATGTTTTAATATAAGAGTCAACATGTCTAATTTAGACCGTTCGAGCCAAGAACATTCCCGTGTTTCTTGCAGCTAGAGTTTTCCAGTCAAAATTTGAGGAAATCGTTTAAAATCGGAATTACAAACAAACAGAGATTATTATTTTATATATTTAGATTATTTAATTTGAATCAAAACCAGAACTTGGCAGCTTGAAAACTAGAAATTCAATTTTTTATGAAATATGTATGTAGTACAGTTTAAATGTGATACCATTTGTTATGAAAGTAAAACTCTATATTCAATTTGTGTAGAAATGTTTAATACAATTCCTTGCTCTTCAGTTTGATATAAAATCTTGCTTAATATATGTATGTAGGCATGTTAACGTTTTCAGTTTTTTGAAAAAGATCGTTTCGTTATGAAAATGACGACAAAAAAAACGATAATGAAACTATAGTTGTACTATCGTTTAAAAAAATTTTTTTTTGAAACGGTCGTTTTCAAAATGCTCATTTTTATAACGATCGTTTTTAAAAAAATTCTTCTTTTCGAAAAAGATTTTTTTTTTTTAAGTTCGTCGTCTCGTTAACAATAATTAATGACAACTCTTTGTTAATGATCGTTAACATATTTATCAATGACAATTTTTTATACGACTGTTTTTTAAAAATCAGTCGTTTAAAAAACGATCGCCGATCATTTTTGATCATTATTCGTTTTCTAAAAGTTCAAAACGAGTGGGTCATTTTTAAAAAAGAAAGTTTTTTTTCCAAAAACGAAACAAACATTTTTGAACACGATCTTAAAACGAAATAAAAAAACTATCGTTTAACTGTCGTTTTCAAAAACGATTAACAACCCTATATGTATGACTACGATGTCTCTATTTAGCTAGTTGAAGTCTCCAGAAGAAAAGATTGTTTTTATAACACTACGGAAGTTGGATCTTTTATATTTTTAATTAATGTGCACCCGAAAAGTAAGAAAGTAATTTGCGTAATTTATATTTTTTAAATCTTGATAATTTTAAATAAAACTGTTTTTTCTAACGAACTATCAGTGTACATAAGTATGGTAACTATTTATTGACGAAACTGAGTATTTTTGTTTACATGAGTGATGAGATCAAAGAAATAATGCAAATTTTGATGCCGCCGATTATGTGAAGAATGTTCTCGCAATTTCCTCCAGGGCTCGGTTCCGGCTACAGTTAGACTCCAGGTGCACTCTGAGAAAATGTTAAAAAAATTTGTTTTTTTGAGGGATTTTTTTAGAGCTACAGTGTGTTTCATTTATCAGAACTATTGGTAATTTCTTTGTGTAGATTTGAATTTCATCATAAATCAGACTTTGTTATCGAGTCCTCAAAGCTTTGATTTAAAACATCAAATTTTAAAATAGGCACCAAACAATTATTTAATTATAGTAACCAAGGATAAAATGAAAACAACTCGATATTCTGACTGAACGCGGGACGAATTAAAAATAACTTCAATTTCAAAGGACCTCTTTCTTCTCAGCTGGCAGTTTTTCAATTATTGGGGTTTTCATATTTGTAAATATTCAAATGTGTAAGTTTCCTGATCTCTTATTCTTCCAATTTTTGCCAATGAGAGATTGATTAAATTAATGATTGAGTTAAACTTAAAAATTAAGATAGTGACTTAAAGATATTTAAGTCATTTCGTCTATTAAAAGATTTTTCCATCTCTTACTAACCTACACTGTGGGCAGTGAACCATCGCTGGGTTCTCTTTACAGTTTTCACAGAGAATATGGCCTTCGGGACATTGAAATATCCTGAAAATAATAAAATTAGATCTAATAATTATTGAAACTGAAGTTTTGAAATGTTAAGACGTTAAGTTCAAGTGGCTCCATTTATAAAGTGGGGGGTCCGATACACAGTGGTACCCTTCACACCTGTCTTGATCACGAATGCATTAGATATCCTAATTTTCTTTCAGAAAATTCATTATTTTAAGATTCTAATTTCTTAAAATAGTGACATGCGGATGCGGAAATTAAACGCTTTTTA
Organism: Eurytemora carolleeae; assembly: GCF_000591075.1. Classification (NCBI taxonomy): domain Eukaryota; kingdom Metazoa; phylum Arthropoda; class Copepoda; order Calanoida; family Temoridae; genus Eurytemora; species Eurytemora carolleeae. The sequence goes on along the minus strand of NW_019396244.1, from coordinate 272,508 downwards.
AGCTAGGAAAACAACGTTTTAGATTTGAGAGAGGCTATATATATAACTCTATACTCTACACTTACAGTCCTTATTACAAAGAATCCACCGAGAACTTTTACAGCTGACTGTCATGTGTTCATTAAAAGAAAAAGATAAAAAATTGACATTTTTATACTTAATGGGTTAGGGTTAGGGTTGTATCAAAAACAAGTTAAACTTTAAAATTCTAGAGCTGAGAGAAGTTTAACATTGTATAGTTCGTATCGTGAATATATAATTATATGGTTCTCTACCTTTAGTAATATATAATAATATTGACGATTCAATTTGCGAAATAGAAGATAAATGAAAAAAATAATGTCTTGAAACTTAGGAAAGGGTTTTACAAACCTTAAAGGGGGTTTCAGAAGCTCTAGGCAAACAGGGCAGGCCAGGTTACAATCTTCCTCATTCTGAACAAAATAACATTCAGGAAAACAGTGCTTATTGGATCCATTTAATTTTAATGGAGATCCAATTCTGAAAACAATGCTTAGGATCCATTTAATTTTAATGCAGATCCGGTTCTGAAAACAGTGCTTAGGATCCATCTAATTTTAATGCAGATCCGGTTATGAAAACAATGCTTAGGATCCATTTGATTTTAATGCAGATCCGGTTCTGAAAACAGTGCTTAGGATCCATCTAATTTTAATGCAGACCCGGTTCTGAAAATAATGCTTAGGATCCATTTAATTTTAAAGCAGATCCGGTTCTGAAAACAATGCTTAGTATCCTTTTAATTTTAATGCAGATCCGGTTCTGAAAACAATGCTTAGGATTCATTCAATTTTAATGCAGATCCGGTTCTGAAAACAGTGCTTAGGATTCATTTGATTTTAATGCAGATCCGGTTCTTAAAACAATGCTTAGGACCCATTTAATTTTAATGCAGATCCGGTTCTGAAAACAGTGCTTAGGATCCGAATCCAGATCATGAACATTTCTTTACTGATTTTTTAACTCATGAAAAAGTATCCACATTTGCTTTTATTTTTTTACTTGATTTTATGCTTAAACTTGAGAAACAGTCAGAGGTTTTTTGATAACCCTCATTTTTCAACAATTTGAGGTTTTTTGGTTGATATTTTCCCCTTCACCCTTGTTTAAGTAGTATTGTACACATTCACGTGACTGAACCCCGATTGGATCAGACACTATAGGAAAGATGAAACAAGTGTGCCATGGAACTGAATCCTTGGATCCACACATTTTTGCGGATCCGGATCCAGGAAGCCAAAATGTAGCGGATCTACATTCTAAGCACTGCATGAAAACCATAAAAAAACTGAAAGCATAACACTAACAGCTTTTCCAGCTATCCCTGATTTTCGAAGACGACCTTTCTTCAGTCAGAGAATGGTTAGAGAATTTGGACTGTGTTAGAAAATTAGATCAGGGTTTTCACTTAGCAGAGAAGTTTGTGTACGAATTTAAGTCATTTAAGCTTAATCTATTTTAGGTTTAAAACTACCTGTTGAGCAGTTGAGCTCCGTTGTGCCTTCTCCAGGTCACCTCGGAGCTTGACAATAGTTTCTCGGAAGGATTTATTTCTCCGATCCTTCTCCATGTCTAGAATCTCTAATTCCTCCTCCAGGATCCGAATCTTTCTCTTAATTTTCTCCGTCTCAACCTGAAAAGAGTTCTGTTACATCTTTTAGACATTTTATCAACCTGTTTTATCAAAAGGTTTCTTAACGTAGGACTTGTCATGCACCTCTCTTTACAATCGACATAAAAATCCAAAGCTTTACAACATTGAAATTATGACCATGTCTACAGCTCCTGTTATTGATGGTTTGGAACCCTGTGCTTATAACGTTACCTGGAGAGAAGGTATGACCTACTTCAGACCGGTGTGTAAAGTTTTATATTATAGGACTGAACCCTGTGCTACTATAGCTCCCTGAGAGAAGGTGTAACTAGTTTCAAACTCCTGGTATATGATTGGATTGAACCCTGTGCTACAATAGCTACCTGAGAGAAGGTGTAACTAGTTTCAAGTTCCTGGTATATGATAGGATTGAACCCTGTGCTGCTATAGCTAGCTGAGAGAAGATGTGACTAGTTTCAAGCTCCTGGTATATGATAGATTGAACCCAGTGCTCCTATAGCTACCTGAGAGAAGGTGTAACTAGTTTCAAGCTCCTGGTATATGATAGGATTGAACCCTGTGCTCCTATAGCTACCTGAGAGAAGGTGTGACTAGCTTCAAGCTCTTGGTATTTGATAAGCTTCGACTGTTCCAGTTCATCCTTCTCCTCTTTCTACAAACAGTGGAAAATATTAAATTTTGACTCCATTTATTTTACCAGGTAGTGCAATTCCAGTTCTTTTCAATATTTTAAACTATGAATTCTGTTAGATCAAGATAATTCAAGTTTGAAATATCAAAGGTTTACACCATCAGGTTGCAAAGATTTATAGATTGAAAGTTTAGAATTAGTTGCAAAGACTCAATTCCTTATAAAATAAAATAAAACACAAAATATCTCGTTCCCAAAAAGTCTAATTCTTTATTATATCATAGAAATGTAAAAGTATTAAACCTGTGCATTAATTAATTGATCAATGAGTTCCGTCTTCCTTAAAGTTGATTGACAGAATTCATGTCTAATCTGATGGTTGAGAAGGGTTTGGAGCAGTTCATTCTCAACCCTGGAGTTCTCCAGTAGGACGGATAGTTGGGTTATATCTTCCTTTAAACTCTGGTAACGTAGTTTAGCACTATCCTAAACAAAAGTTTAAAGAATAAAATAAAAACCCAATTCAGGAATCGTATTGAATGTAGCTTAAAAAGGGTGCTATAGTATTATCAGTTTTTAAGCTAGGAAAAGCTAATTTATTCAATTCAAAAAAATTTAATTTGCAAAAAAATTGAATGAAATTTTGTTTCTACCTCTGCATTGTCGATCGATTTTTTGAGGTTTTCAATTTCTGATTCGATCAAAGCTTTCTGTCTTTCATTCTTCTCACAATATCCTTCCTTCCTACTCTCCATCTTTCGTATCTCATCCTGTAACCTGGAACATGGAAAATCATCAAATTAGAAATTAAGAAAATGCGCGAAACAATACACAGTTTCTGATTTTTGAAAACTGAGCCTGAGCTGCGATTTAAAAATTCTGGAAAATAAGACTCAGAGGTCTATGCTGTCATTGAGTCTTATTTAAGAATCGAGCTTTGGGAGTTAATTTGCAATTAATTGTCAACAAACTTAGGTTATTAAACCAGTTTACTATTGAATTTGGCGGATTTACATGGTTGGAAGTGGCAGATTTCGGTATTTGACTAGAACCACACTCAACATTGAGACAAAATCTCCACTAAAACCAACCAATTGGTCGATTTTATTTTCATTGAGCCTAACTTCTTTAGTCGAGTCTAAAAGCTGGCAGCTGTCGATCACGTGACACAGGCTGTCGTCAGCTGATTTATAAGCTGGGTCTAAGATTGAGCCTTGAGCCTGGGTCTAAGGAGTTAAGACTCGAGCCAAAGCTTTTAAATCGCGGACTCTGGAAAATCTTAAAAGTTTACTTTAATACTGTTCGATAAGCTGTAATTATTTGTTTTACAATAAAATTGAACTCAATTTTTTCATATTAAACAGCTAGGGAAACAGATTTTCCTCTAAGGTTATCAAAAATATTGCTCTTGTTGTTGTATGTCATTGTCTAATCTGTATGCTTGATCTACCTGAAAATTTCCTTAAGTTTAACCTTCTCCAACTGCTGAAGAAGTTCTTGCTTTTCTTCATCAAATGTTTTCCAGCCGATATTCACCTAGCGGGCAAATTGGTAACTATTAGTATTTGGCGGCCATGTTGACCATGGTGACAATGAGCTTGTCAGGGTCATTAATTTAGTTCTCCATGTCGAAGAGACAAACTCAGATTTTTTATCCCTATATACTTCTGCAAGCAATCATAAAATCAAATATTCAAAGGTTGCAAAGATAAAGGTAATAGAAAGTTTAAGTTTGTTGCAAGCAGAAGATCTAACTTTTTTGATTCCATCTTTTTTTAAAGAAGAGGTGGCAGAAGAACTTTGCCTAAAAAATGCAGCCAAAATCCGGCCGTGTCTGATTAATTGGTGACAAACAAAAGATGCCATTTGATTTCTGATAAAATTATTTTTCAAAAAGTTCCAGGTAAGAGTCTAATTTTAAATCCGACCGAAAGAATATATTTTTTATGTCTAAAAACTTTCAAAAAATAAAACATAACCGGTTTCCAGAAACTCACCTCATTGTCAACCTCCTCCTCCTCGATATAGTCCTTGGAGAGATCGTCATTGCTCACCATCTCCAGGTCCTTCTTTAACCTTATCTTCCATCTGAATGTTTTGAGGTTCTTTACAAAAAATGTGAGCCTGTTCATGCATTTACTGTATTGTATTCTCAATGAGTTTGCTTTTTCCAATTTGAAATTTTTTCCTGGGACTGTAAGCATAATTTCAAGTGACCCTCCATGCAAAGATAGCAATGCTCGATTTGCAACGGTACCCTTGAAACCTTCATCTGATCAAAAATGTGAAAGATTCCGTCGTTTTTCTAACTCGAAAAGTGTTTTTTTGTTTTAGTGAGTTTTTCCATTTCTTTATATTAACAAGGAATGCGCAAATAATTTTTGCAGAGAAACCACAAATGAAAATAAACAGTTTAAAGTAACTAACACATTGATGATTAATTCATACAAATCTTTCAAGGGTACCGTTGTAAATCAGACATTGCCATCTTCACAAGGAGGGCCACTTGGAATTACACTTGCAATCCCTTTAAGGAGGGAAACATTCTCCCCTCCCCTCTTGTTGCTACTGCACCTGTCGAAGGTATTCACTGAGTTTGGTTTCATCTCCTCGGTCTCCTCTCTGTCTTTTCGCTCTATTGATATCTCGGAGTTGGTTTCAAACAGTTCCAGCTCCGGAGCTGAAGGAGGTGTGGGGGGAGGAGAAGGAAGGTTAGAGAATCCATCCTTGAACTCTTTCTCCAAGAGCAATGCAACTATTCGGTCAAATCCTTCCTCACGTGCAATATCCAGGGATGTTCTACCCTCCCTGGAAGTATCAGACAATTTGTATAAAATTTCAAACTTTTTTTTACTTTTTTCTATGTTTTTTGTCATCAATAAATGTCTATATTTTCAAACGGTTTTGCTGCTTTGTTTTTGTGTGGTCAGAAAATCACCTTGTCTTTTGAGATGTGAGTAAAACCTTTCATGTTTTTAACTTTCACTTTCGTAACGGTTTCAGGTTCGAAATTTAAAATTAAAGGCGAGAAAATAAGTTCCTTTACTATTCATTGAATAAATGATGAAAAATCTTGCATTATAGATTAAAAACAAAATCTGATTGAAACCTGTACACTGTACAGTCGTCTTCAAGGTTTATTATCTTTGGCGGGTAACTTTATATATTTGATATAACCTGTTAACAATGCTAGTATCAGCTCCCTTGTTGAGAAGGATTGAAACTATATCCGTGTGTCCGTTGAGTACAGCCAGCTGGAGAGCAGTCCAACCCTGGTTATCTACGTCTATATTGATACCGTACTCCAGTAGGCTACTGATAGTATCAGGTTGACCATACCTGGAGAATAATAATACAGTGAGAAGACGACTTTTAGACTCGAGCTATGACTTTAAAAAGTCTAATGAACATGCTTTAATGCTTTAATGTCGTCTTTCTATTCCAGTGGTCTGGCTCTCACTGTATACACAGAGACCAGGTTTGTTGAATTGCGATACATAGTTGAACCGGGTGGACTTAGTTGAACCACTTCTCTTATTTTAGCGAACAAAAAAAATGGTTCAACTTAGTCTATAACGTGATTCAACTATGTCTCGCGATTCACTAAATCTGGTCCTGGGATACACGAATAGGATAAGTGACTAAGTAATTGTATTATTTCTAGTAGACTGTAGTACTTATGTAAATGATAAGCTAAGTGCTTATTTTCTCATTGAAGTATGATTACAACTCAAATGAATTGAGTCTTTGCCAAGAACATAAATTTTCTGATCCTTTTAACCTGAGTTTGTAAACTTTTGATATTTTAAACTTTGATTTAACATAATTCATAGTTTGAAATATTTAAGGTGAACGACATTGGGTGGAAAAGGTATAGGGATTACAAAATCACAGTTTGTGGTAAAGGCACAATTACTTTTAAGTCCCCCAGAATTGAATTTTTATCAACATTAAGAAAAAAAGTATAGATCTAGATTTAATGGTTTCTTTCTACTCCAGATATTGTCCAGATAATCTGGAAGTAATCAAGCGTCCGAAATAAATTCAATTAAAATTATTTGGTTGATCAAATCAATTTATCAGATTTAAACTGAATACAATCCTAACAAATACAATATTTTAGACAATTTAGTCTTCATAATAATAATCTATCAAAATTACAGATTCGGCTCATTCCCAAATGATTAATTTACAAACCTATAGCTAACCCCATCGAAACCTATAACGTAACCCATTAAAACCTATAACTGAACCCATTCCACTTGAGCTTGAACCTGCTCCTGTCCTTCATCCTTCATCCAATATTGTGAATCCTATGTTCGGATTTTGTCAGGATAACACATGTTCAATATACCCCGATAAAACCACGGAAAAAAATCGAAGCTATAATTCCTGTTTTTCTCGCAGAGATAAAACTATATTTCCTGTTTCCTAGCACAGATAAAACTATAAATGCTGTTTTCCTAGAACGGATAAAACTATAATTCCTGTTTTCCTCGCACAGATAAAACTATAATTCCTGTTTTCCTAGCAAAGATAAAACTGTAATTCCTGTTTTCCTAGCACAGATAAAACTATCATTCCTGTTTTCCTAGCACAGATAAAACTGTAATTCCTGTTTTCTTAGCACAGATAAAACTATAATTCCTGTTTTCTTAGCACAGATAAAACTGTAATTCCTGTTTTCTCAGCACAGATAAAACTGTAATTCCTGTTTTCCTAGCACAAATATAACTGTAATTCCTGTTTTCCTAGCACAGATACAACTATATTCCCTGTTTTCCTAGCGTACAGATAAAACTATATTTCCTGTTTCTTAGCACAGATAGAACTGTAATTCCTGTTTTCCTAGTACAGATACAACTATATTTCCTGTTTTCCTAGCATTTCCTGTTTTCCTAGCACAGATACAACTATATTTCCTGTTTTCCTGGCACAGATAAAACTATCATTCCTGTTTTCCAAGCACAGAAAAAAATGTAATTCCTGTTTTCCTAGCACAGATAAAACTATAATTCCTGTTTTCCTAGCACAGATAAAACTATATTTCCTGTTTTCCTAGAACAGAAAAAACTGTAATTCCTATTTTCCTAGCACAGATAATACTGTAATTCCTGTTTTCTTACATAGCACAGATAAAAATATAATTCCTGTTTTCCTAGCACAGATAAACTATATTTCCTGTTTGCCTAGCACAGATAAAACTGTAATTCCTGTTTTCCTACATAGCACAGATAAAACTATAATTCCTGTTTTCCTAGGACAGATAAATCAATACCAGGATGTGAACGTGTATTCTAAGAATATAATATGCTTTACAGCTACTAGTGAACTTTAAAAAAACTAAAATGTGATAAAATTTCTTTTCTATAATTGTAAAACTCTAATTGTAATCTTTAATTTTTAATCAGAATAAATATTTAGATCTTTAAAAAATTTGCAATTGCAGACACCTTATTGACATATTTACTAGATCTAGAGGGGTATAGCTTTTGTTTAGTCGTACAAAACACCTATACTACCTAACTACAGTCGTCGTTATAACAGAACAATGAAGAAGACTTTTGATTTTAAGAGAATCTGCCAATTAACAGCTTCTCTTTATTTACTTGTAAACTTTTAATTTGAAAAAAGCTAATAAATCAAAACTTAAGTTATTTTCTTTGTATTGATATAAATACCGACCACTGCACCTATCCTATCTACCTGCAAGATGAAGAGCGTTCCAACCCTGGTTTTAAAGTTCCTTATAACATATCTAACCTGACTGCTAGGTGAAGAGCGTTCCAATCCTGGTTTGGAAGTTCCTTATCACCTATCTTACCTGACTGCTAGATATAGAGCGTTCCAACCCTGGTTTTAAAGTTCCTTATAACATAACTAACCTGACTGCTAGGTGAAGAGCGTTCTAACCCTGGTTTTAAAGTTCCTTACCACCTATCTTACCTGACTGCTAGGTGAAGAGCGTTCCAACCCTGGTTTTAAAGTTCCTGTACACCTATCCTAACTAACTGCCAGATGAAGAGCGTTCTAACACTGGTTTTAAAGTTCCTGTACACCTATCCTACCTAACTGCTAGGTGAAGAGCGTTCCAACCCTGGTTTTAAAGTTCCTTATAACATAACTAACCTAACTGCAATATGAAGAGCGTTCCAACCCTGGTTTTAAAGTTTCTTATAACATAACTAACCTAACTGCAAAATGAAGAGCGTTCCAACCCTGGTTTTAAAGTTCCTTATAACATATCTAACCTGACTGCTAGGTGAAGAGCGTTCCAACCCTGGTTTTTAAGTTCATTATCACCTATCTTACCTGAATGCTAGGTGAAGAGCGTTCCAACCCTGGTTTTAAAGTTCCTGTACACCTATCCTACCTAACTGCGAGATGAAGAGCGTCCCAACCTTGGTTTTAAAGTTCCTGTACACCTATCCTACCTAACTGCTAGGTGAAGAGCGTTCCAACCTTGGTTTTAAAGTTCCTGTACACCTATCCTACCTAACTGCTAGGTGAAGAGCGTTCCAACCCTGGTTTTGAAGTTCCTGTACATCTATCCCAGCTTCAAGCAAAATACGGGCTTTTTCGGCTTGTCCGTTCCTGAAAAGAGAGGATAAAACTTTTTATAAATTAAAAATACTGTCTGATAAAAAGGTCTCAGCTCATATAACAGTTTTGTGTTTATTTTCTAAATTAAAAAAAAATTTAATTCTGTTCTTATAAATGTTTATATCAAGACCTTCGATACCTTGCAGCAAGATGAAGAAGGTTCCACCCTCTCTTCTCCTTTACATTCACATCAGCTCCTTTATTCAGGAGCAGTTCAACCATCTCATCCCGACCATACCTAGACGCATCGAATGTAAGTTTATGATAATATATAATAAATATGGAGTAAACGAATATCAACTATTTTGTTGACTTATCAGCGTTTATATTTTCTCTGATAAATTATTGATATTTGGCTGCAGCTTAATGTTTTCAATGTTTGAAAAAATTATTGACTCAAAAATTAAATATATTTTATATATACAATATATTTTGTAGAAAGGAACTGAAATTCGTAACTTAACTTTTAAGGCAGTATCCTTCCTTTTTAAAATGCATAGTGAATAACAACAACAAAATAGTGTAATTCTTTCTGGTTATATTTTGTAAATACGGCAAGTCCGCGGAAAAAAGAGAAAATTTTCTGAATTTCGAACTTGAGAAGCCCTAATTGATACTAGTCCTACCTGACCGCGTAGTGAAGAACGCTCCAGCCGTGTCGGTCAGCAGCTCTAAGATCAGCTCCGTTCTCCAGAAGCAGTCGAACCATCTCTAGGTTAGAACTCTTAGCGGCATAGTGGAGAGGAGTACATTCACTAAACAAACAAAAAAAACATGTATTTTATAATTTTGTGAAATACACCTAATACCCCAATCTAAAAAAAAAACAGGGACAATAAATTCATAAACAAAAATTATTTTTAGGTAAAAAGACCAATGGGTGTCTAACCTCATTACTAGCTGTTATATATCTTGATGGTTTAAAAATGAAAATACCTGTATATATATATATATATATATATATTTGTATGTTAGCTATAGCTGCTGGCCAAACATCTACAGACCGAATGGGCTAAAATTTTTTGAGGGAACCCTTAAGTACCCCCGTGTGTTACATAGGGTAAACAAAATTCGATGGTTTTTTTTCAAAATTTTTTTTTTATAATTCGATCTTAACTAAATTTCACGGGCACTTCAGCTAGCAGAACTTAAATCAAGATCTTAAATATTAAAAAAGAACTAAAAATTAAATCCTGAACTATCACTTTACGCAAATAAAAATAATTTAATTATACTTGCCGTTCATCCTGTAAGTTGAGATCTAGACTCTTTCTAAATATTGAACGTTTCAATTTTCTTCTCACGGTTTGAATATCTCCAGTCTTGGCAGCCTGAAAATTTAAAGAAATCTGGGAATTTCAAAATAGACGGAACTCCTGAAGTTTTGACCAATAGTACGGACGGAACTCATGAAGTTTTGACCAATAGTATGGACGGAACTCCTGAAGTTTTGACCAATAGTATGGACGGAACTCCTGAAGTTTTGACCAATAGTATGGACGGAACTCATGAAGTTTTGACCAATAGTAGATCAGTTAATCTCCCCGGCAAGGAGAGATTGGGGTCATCTTATTAGTTAAGTTCATTCTAAAAGTGATCATAGTTCTGTGTAATGACTTGCTTGGGAATCCAGCTTTGCCTAAAAACTATATTTCCTCTATCAAACGCAATCCAATCATCTATGGGATAAGAAAATTCCCGTGGTTCTATTGAGTTCCGCAATCAAAATGCGAGGCCATTGAATCCAGAATTTTCATCGGACATACAAACAATTACAGAGATTGCTACTTTATATATATATATATATATATATAGATGATGAGTGTTAGGTAATCTTTGCAGTCATATTAAACTCACTATAAACTAGAAAGAGTACAACTTACAAAGCAAAATTCGATACTGTAAGATTTTATTTTTTGGTTGAGCAAGTAGGGAGTAAAAAAGGACGGTTTTAAATGAAATTTCGGGTGATATTTCTGGAAAATTCATTTTACATATATTTAACCATGTATGGCCGGATACTATTCATGTTTCTTAGTTTACACCGTGGTTCAATATGCAGGAAGTATGTCGGTTTAATTTAATTCTTATTTTTGGGTTTATTAATCTTAAACTATTTTTTTACGACCATTCATTAAGAAGAGGAGAAAACGCCCATATTTTACAGTCGGGAGCACCGTAAAAAATAAAATTCATTATATTTACCAAAACATAAGCTTGACATGTCCCCCCCCCCTTTTTAAAAGAACAACGTTATGTACACTATTTATTGATTAATCAACCCAATGAATTGCATTGATTTGAGATATATATATTTAATCCTTCGAAAAAAAACTTTCATTTAATATTTGTGCACAGCTCCAAAAATCAAAGGAATAATGATATTGGTCTTTTTTTCTGGATTAAAGGGACTGTACGCGTAATTTTAAGTGACCCTCCATGCAAATATTGCAATTGCCCCATTTACAACGGGTACGCTGAAAGCTTTGTCTGATAAAGCATGAATTAGAACTCCTTGTTTTTAAAAAATTGTTTTTTTTGATTTGTGGTTTCTCTGCAATAAAAATTACTTGCGCATTTTTGACTGGATAAATTATCATAATCAAAAATGCTCAATTATTCTTATTCATAAAAATAAAAACAAACATTTAATACAGGCTAAGAACTGGATGAATGTTTTAAAGACGACTGTGAAATTGATTTTGTCCTTTATATGACAGTTAATGTTCCTATCTTGTTAAATCATTAATAAACCATTGTAATAATATATCAAAGTCACGAAAAACCAAAATACGATCTTTAGATTTTCACATTTATGAGTTGGGTCGTCAATAAAACATTGTCTAAATTAATGATTATAAATACGATACCTGCAATATTAAGCGTCCACCGTGGGGTTTCTGATTTAATTCCATCGGAGTTTTCATTGTATCCTCAATCTCCATTCATTGGTTTTACATTCTTTAATCATGAAGTTATCGGTTCCGCTCCGATGGATTTAGAAGCGGGATAATTTCGTTAATCAATCGGAACTCTAACTACTGATATCTCTTGTTCAGGGAGTGGTTTAAGAACAGTGTTTGTACGCGGATTAAGGATGTATTTTACCCTGACAGTACGTTTTTAAAAAGGTTTACTGACTCACTTAAGTTATTGTATGATTCACTACCCTGCATATATTCGAAACCAATCACTTTACTCAGCTATAGGTTTAAGCCTAGGTTTAAGTTTCAACTGAACCCCACACAAGGATCAAGTTACAATCTATTCTTCGCTCAATCCCGTATATACATCATCAGGGATGGGAGCTCAGTATATAAACATTGATCAGCTGACAGCTCCATTGTTTTTGGAAGATTTGTGCAAACTGAAATAATAAAAGTTTTGACGAAATTATTAATAGTTTTATTGCATGATGATTGTAGCCTGCATAAAGTATTTAATGAGTATTTTAACTGAACACGAAAATGGTTTTGTATTATTATCAAGGTATAGCCAGAGCTCGCTCTAGGTGTGCACTGTGCTCAGTGGTTGGAGTTACTAGTATACTACTACTGGAGTGGAGTAAGAATTATAAGGATGAGTCACATACCAAGTGCTCAGAAGGCGCTAGTGTCGGCTCTTGGCAGCCATTTTCAATAGCTTGTTGCCGGCATAAAGAGCACAGATTTACTCAGAATAAATTTTCGGCCGTGTACAAGAAACTTTGCTCGGATCTCAGAATAGAGTTGGCCCCCGACTGTCCCAACAAAGACAAGGCATTTACTAATCAGACCAGGGGTACTGTATTGGGGTTCAACTTTAACTCCAGTCCCATATCCTGGTCCTTTCCAGATCAGAAGGCAGATGACTTGACAAGGAAAATTTCACGGTTTCTCGCAAGAAGGACAACAAACCTCCTTACAGTTCAAGAGATAGCAGGTTGCCTTGAGAATTTTGGGAGTATGGCACCATTTACCAAAGCTTTTAGACTCCCGCTGTACAGCTTTATCAGAAAATTCAAGTCCGACAACAGAACAGAAATGTTTATCCCTAATTCTGTGAGATCAGATTTGAAAATCTGGTCAAACATCATTAATTTTAGCAGACACGGGTTACCAATACACCCTAGACCATCTTTCCCTCCAATCTACTCCATCCATTGCACATCTGATGCAGCAGGGATAGATCTATCCAAGTCTCCTAACAGTCTTGAGGGTGAGAAGTTCGGAGCCGCTTCCGTTCTACATTCAAGGGATCAGACTACTTTCTTAAAAATCTCAAGGATATTTTGGCCTCATAGCCTATTATTCTATGCAAAAGATAATGCAGGTACACGATTTGCTGCAAAAAGCAGCACCCTAGAAGCCATAGGGGTACTCTTACCTTTCTTATCATTTCCATCATCACTATCTGGAACCAACGTAGTCTTACATGTTGACAACACTGCTGTCGTCCACGGCTGGAGGGAGAGACATGTGGTGAACGATATTGAAGCTTCCATCATGATCAGGGCCATACACATTCTGTCCTCATATCTCAGATGCAGAGTTTACATTGTTCATACCCCCCGACTATCCTCTCCAGGAGCAGTTATGGCAGATCATCTATCCAGATCCTCTTCTACATCACAGGAGGAAGAAAACCTAGCAAGATCCTTATCATCTTCCTCGATATCGCCAGCTTTGCAAAATTGGCTTCAGAACCCATCAGTTGATTGGAATTTGCCTTTAGCCTTATTAGAGGAAATTCAATTGTCTCACGATAAATAGACCATCTATCTAATAAATATTTTTTATGATTGGGATCTTGACGAATTAATAAGAATGACATCTATGGATATTCTTTTTCGGTATCTAATGGTAAATTGGCCATGCACCAGGAGTAAATATAAATAATTTAGGGGCTTTACAGGGAAGCGTAATAAATAGCATTCTGTGTTAATTACTGACATAGACGAAGCATAAAAACCTTCGTTACACTTTATCTGCAGACAGCAGAGAAAGTAACATTTTGGCTTAAGATCTCAGGTTCTCCCATACTAGACCTAACTTTTGGATCTCTTTCAGAAGAGGGGAAACTACCCTCTCTTCACTTTGGGTCCTCCAGGTAGCTTCACCCAGGGCCGGTGAACAGGGTTCACCGGCCCTGGGACAGTGGCCCGGGGGACCAGGTTGACCGGCTGGCAACAACAGGCTGGTCAGCAGGGTTGAGTTTATTGCTTAGCATACAGCTTAGAGCCGGTCAGCAGGGTTGACCAACCCACCCAAGCTTCCGTTTGCAGGGCTGGCAGGTCAACTAGGTCGACCACCTACTAGCTCAGCTAGACCAGTTCAGGTCAGCTAGGTAGAGGCAGGCTGGTCGACCGGAAGGAGCAGGATTACAGCTCCTTAAGAGGACATGGGAGGACCGTACAGGTCTTAGTAGAGGAGAAATCTCCCTTATTCTTTAGCCAAAATAAAGTACAGGTTGGGAGTTCAGGTGAAGAAGATGTGAACAGAGACCCGACAGAATGACTCAGAGATAAGGTAAGATAGTATCACTTAACCTGTATCATAGATCTCAAAATAAACGTAAATTGGAATAATACTCCGCTTTGATTACGGTGCTATAGTAATTATATGCCTCATGTATTAATGAGAGGGATTGAGTTGTATCTTGTAAGACAAATACCGAAGAATACTGATAGAGTCGTATCCGGTTTGATTTTGACTAGAGTATTATCGAACGTAATAATTCTTGATTGAGTTGTATCTTGTAAGCTAGACGATACCAAAGAATACTGATAGAGTCATATCAGACTAAAGTATATATTGAACAGAATAGTTTTTGGTTGAGTCGTATCTTGTATGACAGATACCAAAGAATACTGATAGAGGCATATCAGACTAAAGTATATATTGAACAGAAGAGTTTTTGGTTGAGTCGTATCTTGTATGACAGATACCAAAGAATACTGATAGAGTATATCAGACTAAAGTATTATTGTACAGAATAGTTTGTGATTAGGTTGTATTTTGTGAACAGATTCCGAAGGATACGGAAGGATATACTTGAATTGGTACTGATCTTAAAGGATTTATTGGACTAGGGCATTTACTACATGTCTACACTGTACAACTGATGTGGCTCATGTTCATTTACCCACTGTAGTATTTTGAAGGATTACTTTAACAAAATATCATAGGACCAAAGACTTTACTAATTGCATCGTCTTTGCAAAGGACCATATTAAAAATGACAGCACCTCCTATAGAATACATGATTTACCTAAAAATACCTACACTACGTTATAATTAAGTCAATTATGCAAAGTTCATGAAACGACATAAAAAGACCTGAAATGTCTCTGCAGACATGGTTGACTGCATTTATGAGAAAGAATTAAGTATATTTTTTTTCAAACTAATATTTTCTAGATAATCACAATATTCAAGAAATCATTTAGGATTTGTTATTGTCCGTGGGCCTTGACTTTCCTTCCAATATTTACCCACACTGAAGTTTGTAAATATTGCTGATGATTACTAGGTAAAACATACAGTGAGAACCAGAAAACACTAGAATAAGAAATCAATATTTACCCACACTGAAGTTTGTAAATATTGCTGATGATTACTAGGTAAAACATTCAGTGAGAACCAGAAAACACTAGAATAGGAAATCAAATTATAATTTTAGTCCGATTAACATGAGACACAGTAATTGTGCAGTGTAAACAGACCCCATTTCACTGAATATGTGATCTAATAACTTACTAGTAAAACTATTTGCATGCTTTGCAACAACATCAAATGTACTTTCCTGTTCTACATTTTTCTTGTTCTTATTGTACCTGTATTGTACCTGTAGTTAAATAAAAAATCAAGAATCTAAAGGAATTGAGGTTTTGCCACAAACTCTGATTTTCTAATTTCAATATTGTTGCAACCAAATGTCGTTGACATTTCAAACTATGAATACTGTTAGAAGAATGTAAATTTGAAATATCAGAGGTTTACAGCATCAAGTTGCAAAGATGTAGGTATTACAAAAGCTGAATTTGTGGCAAAGACTCATTTCCTTTTCGGCTTCCGTGGAATATACCCGGTATGGAAATTTTAAAATTTAAACTTAGACTGTAATTTTGCAAAAACACGACCAGGGGCGGATACAGGATTTAAGTGAGGGGGGGGGGGGCAAGATTTTTTAGGAACCAAAAAATGAATAATTATGAATAAAAAATCGTGCCGCAGACGAAAAAATTTTTTGACTTAAAAGACTCTAAAAGAGTCAAAATTAAAGACTAAAGACTAAAGATTTTTAAATTTTAGGAACAAAATTAAAGGATTAGAACAGGAATTTAGGAACAATTAAAAGATTGTTTAAGGAATTAGGAACAAAATTAAAGGATTTGGAGAGGGATTTAGGAACAATAAAAAGATTGTTCAGGAATTAGGAACAAAAATAAAGGATTAGGACAGGGATTTAGGAACAATAAAAAGATTGTTCAGGAATTAGGAACAAAAATA
>NW_019396244.1:250541-256019 GCF_000591075.1 Eurytemora carolleeae | reverse complement strand
TATATTGTATATTGTATATTGTATATTGTATATTGTATATTGTATATTGTATTTTGTATATTGTATATCGTATTGAACACTTTGATATCTAATAGATAAATACTTTTATTTAAATAAACTATTATAGTTATTATCTTTTATTACCAAATATAACAAAAAGGGATGTATAGAAATATAGAAATATAGAAATATAGAAATATAGAAATATAGAAATATAGAAATAGCGACTTAAAACTATTAAATGTAATGATTAGTTCAGAGTTTTTTTATACATAACATTTAAAAGGAAAATTTAAAAAGGGAAAAGAAAGAAATCAGCATAAACCATAGTTGCATATTGCATACTGTAGGAAAAAAACTAGGGAAAACTAATTTTAAAATTCAATTTCAGGAAAGTTTAGCCCAATTGATTTAAATAATAATAAAAATGAAAATCCTAGGAAAACACTGAATTAATTGTGAAGAGTTGTCTCTATAAAGTATCATCCTTTGTGGATAACTGGTGTTAACTTACCCCATCAACATTCAAATTGTAAATAGTTTTTATGTTTTCCGTTATGCCTGCAAGCATTCCCAAATTATTTATTTTACGCATGCTTTGACATTAATATGAATTCGGATTAGAAGGGACTGTCCACTATAGTTTCAGGTCGAATTAGAAGGGACTGTCCACTATAGTTTCTGGTCGAATTAGAAGGGACTGTTCACTATAGTTTCAGGTCAAATTAGAAGGGACTGTCCACTATAGTTTTAGGTCGAATTAGAAGGGACTGTCCACTACAGTTTCAGGTCGAGTTAGAAGGGACTGTCCACTATAGTTTCAGGTCCAATTAGAAGGGACTGTTCACTATAGTTTCAAGTCAAATTAGAAGGGACTGTCCACTATAGTTTCAGGTTGAATTAGAAGGGACTGTTCACTATAGTTTCAGGTCGAATTAGAAGGGACTGTGCACTAGAGTTTCTGTTCGAATTAGAAGGAACTGTCCACTATAGTTTCATGTTGAATTAGAAGGGACTGTCCACTATAGTTTCAGGTCGGATTAATAGGGACTGTCCACTATAGTTTCAGGTCGGATTAGAAGGGACTGTTCTGAGGCTGGTTAAACCATCCTAACTTCCTATATTCTTCAAGTACAGCAATTTGGATAGGCATAGTTCCTTAGACTTTTTGAACTTTAAATCTGCATGCGCGTAAAGAAGAAAAGCGCGCTTATGTGCTCACTAGAAGTCGAGGCAATAAAAAGAACTACTGGAGGGGCACTCTCGATTTGGCATCAGCAACTGACTGGCGTTTTAAGTTTGGGTCTTATCATAATGCTTAATTTTCAGAGATAATGCTATTTGTAAAGATGGAGTTGTTTGAATTCAAGGGAACTAGAACGTAATTCACTATTGACCAGAGTGACCGTCAGGGTGAGTTGTTCCCCAGGTCTAATTTTTCTTCTTCATTACTTAGATATATATTAGTAGATACCATTTATACCATTTAGAACTTCTGGTAGGTTGGAAAATGTAGCGAATAAATGTTTTGAACAAATTTAATTTAAAAATAATTTCTACTATCAAAATGATTGAAATCCGTAAGAAATGCGCGAAATTTTGGATAAAAATCCGCGAAAATTTTCAAAACAGTAAACAAAATGACGAACTGTTTGCATAAAACATGTGCAGTTTGTCTCACACAATATGGTAAAAAATCGACTAAAATTCAAAAGATTACTCCTGCTATTGAAACCAAGATCAAATGCTTCGTCTGGAACCAGTTTAGTGTACAAGTGGCCAACTATCCTAATGTTATTTGCAACAACTGTCTCAGAAACCTCTATGATCTTGACAAGAACAAGGTGGAATACCTGGGAAACTGGATAGAGAAAATATCAAAGGTAAATATAAGTTGTTTTTTCAAGTATAAGCACAATTAGATGCTTTATAAGTTGGGGCAAAATTTGAAATAACCATAATAATCAGCATCATATATTTAATATATGAAGAAATAAAATAATAATCTCTGTTTGGTTTTGTCCGATCATAACTCAGGAACCCCTCAATTAATTTGCCTCAAATTTTGATTGGGGAACTCTGTAGAACCATAGGAATGTCTTTTTGTGGTTTAATTATTTAAAGTTAAGTGGGTTGACTTTAATTTCCAGTCAAAGAAAGGTTCCAAGCTAATTTCATATATAACTATATATTTAACTAACTTGAGAATCGAGCTTGGCCTAGAGTTTTCCAAATAAAAATCAACCCACTCAACTAAAAAAAATTCTAAACCAGGCTCAGAAAATTCCCGTGGTTCAAGCAAGTTTCCCAATTCAAATTTGAGTCAAATGGGACCAGGGGTTTATGAGTTATGATCGGACATACAAACAAACAAACAAATAGATAGACAAACAGAGATTATTCTGCTTTATATACATACATAGAGGATGTTTCTCTTCTATTTATAAATTAATCTTTCTTCGAGTATTTAAAGTCAAAGTATAAGTATTTACTAACTATAATTGTAAACTAAAAAAAATTATTTACTGTGTTAAAAAAATATTGGATGTCATTAAAATACTTGATTGTTTAGATTGACAGATCTGGTCTTAGAAGATCCTCAAATATAAATCTGAAAGCTGAAGAATTGGCTTCATCTAATGTATCTTTTCCTAAACCTGTAAAGTCTTCAAGATTATGTTCAACTTGCTGTTCTATTGCTCAGTTTATGGCCTTTGTTTGAGAGCTAGTTGAGCTCAAATTACATAATGTTCAGAGGATATCAAGGTGTAGGATTAGATAGAAATAATGCTAGTAACTTTCTAAAACTGACAGACAAGCTTGAAGATGATTTAAAAAACGATAAAAAGTACAACCTATTGCCAATTGTTCACTGTCTGAAAAAGTTTCAAAAACTCTAAGCAGAAACCTTTGGTATGGTAGTTGGAGAAAATGTGGAAAATGCTGTTCAAGAGTTCAAAAAATCTTATAATTAAAGATATGATCATTTGATGGTGTTGAGCTGAGTGTCACCTGGAAAGTTCATATAGGTGTATGTCATATATTACCATTTCTTCAATCAACAGAACATGGCCTAGGAGTTTACTGTGAACAAACAGGAGAAGCTAATCATCATGAGTTCAAAAAACATGGAACAGATACAAACGAAGAGTCAATCATGAAGATTATGCAAAACGGTTAAAATCCAGTGTTGTTGAATTTGCAGCACATAATATTAATTAGATGTAGCAGTTAAAAATGTAAATATTTCATGTTGATTAGTTTCAGAATAGTTACTTATCTTATACATGAGTCGTATTTTTAAGTATTAAAGAACATTTAACGTTTATGATGTGTTATATAGCTTAAAAATACACTATTATCATTAATTCTATAGAGAAATTTCGTGGATTTTTAATTTTCAAAAAATCTTAAAATTTCCAATCTCCCAGAAATTCTAAATGGTATAAATGGTATCTACTAATATATTATCTAAGTAATGAAGAAGAAAAATTAGACCTGGGGAACAACTCACCCTGACGGTCACTCTGGTCAATAGTTAACTCCATAGAGACGTAAGTGTAGATTGTGCACTATAGTTTCAGGTCGAATTAGAAGGGACTGGCCACGGAATTTCACGTGACAACGATCGTGCATCCAGTCCGTACTGACATATTTTAATTCAAAATTCAAAATTTGTAGTTGCATCCTATGCAGCCATATATAAACTTGTATGTATTTTCTTTTAAGTGTCTATACATCTATGCATCTATGCTTTTAAGCATCTATGCATCCTATGTATATAAACTTGTATGATTTTTTTTTATATAAGTCTATGCATCTATGCATCTATGCATCCTATGTTATAAATAAATACATAAAGTTTCATGTTAAATATGAATATATGACATTAACGATATATTAAATGTATATAAACTATGCAAATTATGCATCCTATGCATTTAAAAAAGGGTATTATTTTTCCTATGGTCTCTTATTAGACCTCTAATATATTATTATTATTATCATTATTATTATCATTATTATTATTATTATTATTATTATCATTATCACTATTGTTATTATTGTTGTCATCTTTATCATTTTTTTATTATTAATATTATTATCATTATTATTATTATTATAAAATTTTTAATAGAATCATCATAAATCCAAGTACACATATATAATTGTGCACTATGCACATGTGTTGTATCCGATAATTTATAATTTATATAGATTGCCCAGAAACAGCTTGGGTGCATCGTGTATAGTAGATATATTTTAAACACATTGTAAACAATTTGAGATTTGGCGCGGAATTAGGAGGTTTAAACAAGTAACGGGAGTTGTGGGAGGGTGAGGGTGTTTGAGGGAGGGATGGTATCTGATGCTGTATTGTAAAGGGGAGGGTGATGGGTGGGAGGGGGGAATGTATGGGGTCAATTTCTAGGAATCTGGACCACGCACTTTGTCGAAAAATTTCTTGGAATTGATAATAACGCAGATTATGTTTAACAATTTTGAAATAAATTTTCAGTTTATATTCAACTGCCCCCCTGGTAATGTAAAATGAAGCCCTGTAAAAACCCAAACAATATATGGCGGGTATGGCTTACAGACAAAGCTACGCAGGGGTAGCAGGTATTCTGAACAAAGCGGGACAATGTTGCGTACTTTTGTTAAATTTGTTCATTCACCGCGCATTTTCTGTTCTCACCAATAGGAGGGCTGATATAACGCCCGCTATCTCCAATCAGAGAAGGATATTTCTATGACGTCAGAAAATAAGCCAAGTTTTCGCGCCAAAAGCCACTGTAGTAGACTAGTTTTCAGTACACTGTCGTAAGACCTTTAACTACTGCCATTTAAACGTTGTTCATCTTTAGTTTAAAGACTTATAATTAGTGTTTTTCAGATTTGGAAATGATAAACAGTGGATAAACCTTATTGTGAAGTGAAAAAATAAATTTCCAAAAACCAAGATGTCTGTTGAAAACTGTAAAGACGTTTATGTAGAATATTTTACTCCACGTAGTGATGAGACCAGAGAAACCAAAACCTATTTTATCACGGTAAAAAGTCCCGGAGATATAAGAACCATGAGTAGTATTGAAAACACACCAGAGTCTGATTCCTGGGCTGGAGGATCTAATGTAGTGAAGGATCCTGCTACTCCTATCCGGAAGATATATCCGTCCCGAACCTTCCTCGAGGATTCTCTGGCCATGTCCTCGTCCTACACCCTCACCCCGGACAAGGATCATGAGTTCTTCTCTCCTGAGCGTAGTCTGAACCAGGACTGGAGCAGGATGCAACAAGACTCTGGAAAGAGAGGTAGACCTAGAGCTGATGTCATAAATTCTCTCATCATGGAAGGATCTCAAAGCGGGAGCAACATCAAGTGTAAAATTTGTTCAAGGTAATAATAAAAATATATATTCCTTAATATTTTGGTAATTTCCTAGTATACAATTTTTGGACCCTTCCCCCTCCTAT